>NW_012134969.1:2289282-2313229 GCF_000956105.1 Propithecus coquereli | reverse complement strand
AGAGAGAGAGAGAGAGAGAGAGAGAGAGAGAATGATGCTGATTAAGTTTAATTATTGGTACAAACGTCATATACCATACCTTCCACAGTCATTTGTGGGCTAGGGTTTAGAGGGAATAAGTCGTGTTTGTATCTTGTGACTAACCACTATTAACAAGGGGAGAACCCTTTGGGTTACTTTTAATTGGGAAAATAGCATACAGCTATACTTGGATTTGTTAATGCCCGATGCCCGTTTTCCAGAAGGAAGGAAAAATACATATATGTATACATATTTTACTTCGTTTAATTTATTAAATATAAACTCTGTGTGTTACACAATGACTCAATTTTAATTTGTTCTGGATTGAAAATTAAAAAGAAGATTCACAGAACATAAAATGTGCCCAGTTTACTTACATTTCAAGTACACAAATGAAGTAATGTACCATTTACCCAAATGGTAATTGCATCGGGAGTCCTTGCAACATCTCGAGTGCAGCTCCTAGGCCAGGGATGGGGAACCTGCAGCCTTAAGGCCACATGTTGCCTTATAGGTCTTTAAGTGTGGCCTTTTGACTGAATCCAAATGTTACAGAACAAATCCTTTTATTTTTATTAATACATTTTTGTTCATATTTTATATTTTTATTTTATTTTTAAAACAAATCTAAGATTTGTTCTGTAAAATCTGGATTCAGACAAAAGGCTACACTTAAAGGACCTAGAGCCTTAAGGCCACACGTTCACCACCCCGCTAAGAAAGACACTTTTGCCTACCTTTGCTGGGCCTCCTCTCTCTATCCCTTCCTGGGAAAACACCCTTGCATTTTTCTTCTTGTTTTTCATAGATATTACTAAAAAATACTACCACTGCCACCATTACCCTCACCTTCAATTATGTTCGATGCCACACAGAAAATAGCAGTGATACGGCCCCTGCTAGCTCAGACTTCCATTCTGCCCAGGCAGTGTGACGTCTTGGCTTGCCTAGGACAGCCTGGTTCATGCTTGTTATCCTGGTATAACTATTAATAGTGGGCCCTTTCACTCTCAGAAGAGTTCCAATTTGAACAATTAATTATGTAATTTCCCTATCCACCTCATAGAAAAAAAGTCATTTGTTTTGTCTTTGTTTATCTCTTCCTTGTCTTTGGTCTTGTTTTGGGGAAGTTGCAAGAAGACACATCCTTCTACTTTCACATAGCAGTTTGGTGACAAGCAAATACATGTGTCAATTGGGAAAAAACCCAAGGCAAGCCTAAGAGAAACCAAGCTGCACCAGAAAAATGCAGACTGAAATGGAGCCTGTGGTCCTGGGGTCCCTGACCACTCTTCAGGCCTCCGGTGCTGGCTGTGACCCCTGCTCAGTGCTAAAGCTACTCACTGCAGCAGCAGGACTAAGGCTCTGGGAAAATGGCATGGCGGGCTAGTCTATTTAAGGCCCAGTGGCCTGAGTGGAATTTTTTGGGGTCCCATATGCCGAAGGTGCAGCTATGTGGTAGGGATATCATGTGATGGAAGTACTCCAAGTAGGGGAGGACACATCACGTCTGCTTCCAGCTCTAGCAACCGTGAAGGCTGATAACTTGTGCTGGCTCCCTCTGCGGGAGAGGGGCTCTCAGAAGTAGGGAAAGATGGACAGGGCATGGGCCTGGGCAGTTTGTTCTGCTGGGCTGATCTGTGCTCAAATTTCAGGGTGTACAGAGGTATGTACATATACACACACACACATACATGATACCGCAAGTGCTCAACATGTGGGTGGGAGGTGAGAGTGTGGCATAATGGAAACAGATCTGGTTTTGGGGGCAATCAGACCTGGGTTCAAATCCTCCCAGCTCCACAACTTATGACCAATGTTGCCTTGGTCAAGTTTCTTAAACTCTCTGAGTCTCAGTTTCCTTAACTAGGAAATGTGGTAGTTGTGAGGATTAACTGATGATATATGTTCCAGTTTTTAGCACCATGTCTGACCCATAGGATTAGTTACCAGTTTCTCCTCATCCTGTCTTCCAGCTCTAGTGTTTAAGAACCTTGAAGTGGAGTAGCAAGAGGTTTGTGGAAGAGAAAAATGTACTCTCTTCCAGCCAAGGTAGCATGCCCACAATTAATCTTTTATTTAGTTTCAGTTTATATACACCTACCAGGCAGCATCCAGGTTTGGTTCAACTCATCCAATTTAGTATACTCCATAGGGTCAAGCATGGCCTGGATCCTGGCTCACAAAATGCGTAAGTGTTGTTACCGTTTCTGAATGAAGGAATAAAGTTGGGTAAAGAATGGGGAGAGTGTTTGGTTTACCAGGGGCCAAGCAGCGCAGAGTTATGTTTCTGTTCTTTGAAGTTCCTGCAGGTAGATCCTGCATGGGTGTTTGTCTTTCAGACACTGCTGAGGGCCTGCTCCTCTTTCTGTTTCTTGCTATCTCCAAACAATAAAAGGGTAAACAAGGTCTGTCCCCCAGAAAACGGCCTGCTGTCGGCCTGTTTCTATTGTGCATCCTCTGTGCTTGGCCTTGACTCTCCTGTGTGCTGCACTGTGAGCAGAATATCAATTGGCGTGGAGGAGAAGCAAGCTGGCGCTGCCAGTCCAGGGCCTGCATTACCGGGGGGGTGGGGGTGGGGGGTGGGGAATCATGCAACCTGCACAGAAAATAACTCCTTTTTCTCATTTTATAAATTAGTTTAGTAATCTCTAGGATTATGAACCCTTAGTCCCACAGATATGCTTAAAAAGGAAAAAATAAAAAGGAATCTGAATGCAGTGTTATTGACAGTTCCTAAAAAGAAGCACAGGTATGAATTAGTTTGGCAATCCCTGGGGTACCCTATCCTCCATCTAACTTGACTCCCCTGTTTTCCTTCTTAGTAGCATCCTCATTTTGGCTGCTTTATTGCAAAAAGCTTTGGCTAAGGCCTATTATCTCAGGTGGGGCTTCCAGGCTGGGGAGAAAGGCAGGGGCCCTAGAGTAGACAGGCCATGCGAAATGCTGGATCCCTGTGCCTGCTATTCTACTCGCCTTCTCAGATATGGGTTTATCCTCTATACTGATTTTGTCTTAGATACATAAAAGAGGACAAAATCAGCAGTAGAAATGAATAAGAGTATCATCTAGACCAACCCCTTTGTTCTATAGTTAAGGAAATTGAGACCCAGAGAGGGAAAATGACTCACCTAAGGTCCTCAGGCAGGGCTGGATAAGGAGCCCAGGTGAGCGCCACTGTGCTGGCCCTTCATTGCTCTGCCTATCCAACAAACAGACTTCGGGTTTCCAGGGGGAAAATGGGCAGAACTTTCTCATTTCGTTTTATTCCAAACTAAAAAAACGACATTCTTATTTGTTCTTAGTCTACTTGCAAACTCTAATGACTAGTTCTAGTGTTAACTACTTAACATAATTTACTTAATTAGCTAATTGCAAAAAATGGAAAGTAGTTTTCTTTGACCTTTTTTTATCCACATTCCTCCCGCCACAAAGAAGTTCCTGGCATTGGTATTGTGATGACATTGGCATAAAAGATGAAATACTTGGCAGAAAACCAGAATCTAGTTCCTGAAGGTCATGCTTTCATCTATTAAACATCCTGAGAAATAAAAATACAATTCTAAGGCCCCAACAGACTGAATGGACCCCCTTGGCCAACGGGCCCCGAGAGAAACCGTAGAGCTAATATCCGGGCCACAACGGGATAGGAGGTTGGACACGCCTTGTTTTACCCCCTCCCTCGCTAACCACCACTAGGCTTTCTTCCTTAAGGGTTAAACAGCAGCCAGCCCTTTTCTTCCTTGGATCTGGAATCTTTACCTTTCCTGGAATCATCCTTTCTATTCTCACGGCTGCTCCTCTGAGTTCAGGGCTTTTCCTTCAGGCCTCAATTGCTGTATACTTACCTGATTGGCCTCTCTGCTGCCAACCTCTTCCTCCTCCAACCTGTTTTATGTAGTTGCCAGAATAATCTTCTTTAGACGTAGTTCTGGGACTGGCGCTCTTCACTGATGACCGGATTAAGCGTACTCTCAAGGCCATCCATTGTGCAGACTCTGTTTCCTGGTTTCCCCATTGCGCTTTCCCGACGCACCTCAGTATTCCCTGTTCTCTGAATGGACTCAATCCTCGTCAGACTCATTACTTTCCTCTGGCCTTAATTGCCCTCCTTTGCCCCAGGTCTCTGCACTGACATTTCATCTAACTATCAGGGCCCATCCCAGATACCCTATATGAAGCCTGTCTTAACTCCCTTCACCCGAATGAAAGCTCACCCTTCATGAATACCTATTGCATGGTCTTCTCTTTTCTCAGTTTGCCTCATATTAGACTGATTTCTTTGGTTGTCAAACCCTTCCTTTGTCCCAGTCTCAGTTGACAATAAACTCCTGGAGGGCAGGACTGAGCCTACCTCATCTCTGCATCTCTTGTATTACCCGCAGAGTGCTTTGTACGTGATGGACACTCAGATGTTCTGAGACAAGTGTTCCGATGCAGCGCTCCTCTCGAGCTGCCAAAGAGCGGGAGCAGTGCAGCTGACTGGATTTATTGTTTTTCCCAGGAGATGCTATTATCATGCTTTATCTTCCCCTTTTAGCTTTCAGCCAGTAATTCTGCACCTAATTTTTAATTTTTTCTTTTTTTTTTTGGTCTAAAGGGATGTTCTGTTTACCCAGCCAAAGTAAAATGATGATGATAATAATGTGAGTTGTTATTTATTGAAAGCCTACTA
The DNA here is from genome assembly GCF_000956105.1 of Propithecus coquereli. NCBI lineage: Eukaryota > Metazoa > Chordata > Mammalia > Primates > Indriidae > Propithecus > Propithecus coquereli. The sequence goes on along the minus strand of NW_012134969.1, from coordinate 2,308,533 downwards.
TGTGTTATAGACACTGTGCTTTATGCATAGAATCTCATTTGTTAATTTTCACAAAAAGTTTGTAAATTAGGAATTATTTTCCTGCTTTATAGATGAGAAAATGGAAGCTTGGAGAGGTTAAAAATCATAAACCAAAATCACTGAAATCACAAAATCACTGATTGGAGTTGGAGTCAAGAGCTGAACCTATAGGCGCAAGCCCTTTCCATTATATCCCACTAGAAAAGCATGACTTAAGGAAGGGTGGGTATGAGCCTTGGCTCAGTTTTCCTGGGAGCCATGACCCCAAGGCTTCTGTAGTGGGGGAATGTGCAAACCTCTATTGCAGCCTAGATATGCTAGGCCTAATTATGCTGTATCTGTTGCAATGCATAGGAGAGGGCAGGGAAATCAAGTCAAGTCCCTGCTTGGGTTGGAATGCCCTTGCTGAGTAGCAAGTAATTTAGAGGACCCCAAAGATCTTTGTACCTATACTTTGTGCTTTCTCTAGAGATCTCCAAATCTCTCAGACCTATCAATACGTGAAATGTACTCTTGATGTCAAATTGTGGGAAGCCTGACCCCTTACTATACTATCCAGGGCATCTGCTTGCTGGAGAAAGGCTGTGGAAAATGGGTATAGTGTATACCAAAATAGAGATACTCCCAAATGTCTTACTTTAGGCATCAAAACTGGTTATAGTGGAAGAACTGAGTGCTAATTTTTAAATAACTCTGGAAAACAGTACTCTTGCTTAGTGCTCGATGTAAAGTAGTTATTTAATAGATATTAATTGAATAAATCAATGAATGAATTCAGGAATACAGGAGTGAATGAATGGTATTTTAATTTTTTTTCATGGCGAGCGATGAGAAATAATGGGAAAAAGAGGATCTGTCAATTATTAGTGGTGTGACCTTGGGTAACTTATTCTCTCTGGTGCTCAATTCATCACGTGTAAAATGATAATGCTAATACTCACTGTCAAGAACAGTGAAAAGTCTGAAATTTTACCTACCCTAAGGTAACATGTTGGTTGGCCTGCCACAGTTTCAAAGATGCTGGCAGAAGTCATGGGACTTTTGGGTCAGGATATATATACCTACTTTATTATTCATGGCTCAGCTAAACATGAACATCACTATATTTGTATCAGGCCTCCTTGCAAATGGCTCAGATGGATGCTTGTGCACACAGTGAGCTGTTCAAGCTTAGACATCCTGAATTTAAAATGGGCAGTAAGCAAGCTTCCCCTTTCTTGTGGCTGGAGACTCTGTGTCTATTTTTCCAGGCTACTGGCTATGCGAATGTCCTTGAGAAGATATTTTGGAACAAAGATAGTTAGTTCCATGCTTGCAAGACATACAGAACACATGAGAGCTGTGAAGAATTGTCTCCCAAAGCCCACCTCATGTGTCTTGTTTTATGAGAATTAAATGAACCAACATATTTTATCAGTTATAATAGTTCAAGCTATGCTGCAGCAACAAATGACTGCCCAAGTCTTAGTGCCTTAAACCACCAAAGATTTCTTTCTTGCTAATGCCACATATTCATGGGCAATCAGCTGGGCACTCTGTTCCAGACCATCCTCACTCTAGGTCCCAGGCTGAGGGAGGTTCCTTCATATGGCACGTTGCCATGGCAGAGGGAAAGTGAGCATGCAAAATAGCATGCTGGCTCTACGAACTTCATCCCAGAAGTGACATGTGTCACTTCCACTCATATTTCATTGTCCGAAGCAAGTCATGTGGCTAAGCCTAATTTTGAAGGGTAAGGGAACTGTTCCCAGAAGAAGAACCAGAAATATTTATCTGGTAGGCAGCACAAGTTACTGCTACATAAATGCAAAGTCCCTGCACAATGCCTGGGGTCACTTAAAATGGTCACTTCCCTCTTCCTTTCTACTTCTAGAGCCAAGAGTTTGCACAGGGTCAGACATGTGGGTCTTTGATCACGAAAAAATGCATAGTGGTCATGGATTCAAATTGTTCTCTGTCTGTCAGCATCTGCCGTCAAGAAAATTTTCAGAATTCCCAGCATAAAGCTATGCACCCAAGCCTGTAAATCAAGTTAATCAATACTAATTGTTAATATGCATTCAATATTACAAGCTCGTTGGTCAACACTAATAAAGAAGGAACATAGAGTTTCTCCCAATCCCCAATTATTGCACAGAGATAATAACTAGATTGGGAAAGAAAAGAAAAAATGTTGATTTATTTTCATTCATGATACAATACAATCAGACTCAATAGCTGAAATACTTTCTGACTTGAACTGGTCACTACATCTGACTAGAAATTATCGAAAGCCGTTAGAATGAAATAAACATTACTGATCATCACAGTCTCCATGCCTCAGAATTTAAAGACACCAGAGAGGTCATTAATTCCTTCCTTCATTCATTGAGCCCCCCTGTCTGTCAGGTATTGTGTTAAGGATGTGAGGATGGAGTTAGAAGCAAAACTGAACTGGTTCCTGGCTCCAAGGAGCTTAGAATCTAGAGGGGAAAAAAGATAATAGTAAAAGCCACCCCTTACTGATGGCTTGCTTACTAGGGGCTGAGTGCAGGGCTGTGGGATATGTCTGCACTTCGTAAAAGTCAAGAGCCTTGTACTGGTTTATCACTTACAAACAAGCCTGTGGAGATGGTGAGAACCATGGCTTTAACCTGGTGTAGTCAAGGCTCAGAAAAGTTAATCAGCATATTCTCAGGGTGCCAGAGGAGCTAGGTCAGAATTCAGGTCTCAGTATCTCAGATTACAGATACACTGACACCTAAACATTTTCATTACCCCGCATCACAAGAACCCACCTTGTGAGTCCCCCATCTCTGGGCTGAGACTTCTCTTAGTTAATATTCTCCATCAGTGAATGAATTATTCAAAGAATTGATTGCACACCTATTTGGTGCCATGCACTATGCAGAGTGCCTACTTGTATCACAGATTTCACCCTATTCCTACAATTATCTGCAAGGGTAGGAATCATCATTTTACACATGAAGAAACTGAGAATCACAGAGGGTCAGAGATTCCAGGGCTCCAAATTGGTAGAGAGAACCAGGATTCAACCCAGCCACGCCTGAGCCAGAACTCTTCCCGGAGGCATGCAGCTGCCCCCCGGGAACTGCTGGCAGGTCTGGCTGCTGGATGCTGTCAGACCTATAACCATGGCTCCTGCCAGACATCCCTAGGTCCCCCTGCAATAACACTGGGTTATGAAATCCAGCGGCTGGTAGAAACAGAATCATTTTGAGAACACCTGCTTGTTTTCACTGCAGCAGAACAACTTGTTGCTTTTACTCACCTATTCTAATGAATTCTACAAACACTGAGTGAGCAGCTTCAATGCAGCAGGCCCTGGAGGCTACCAGGGTGAGTTCAACAGAGCTCTGCTCCAAGGGCTGAAGATCAAGAGGGGTAGAAAAACTTAGAACCACAGCAGCTATAATGCAAGTGGACAACTCAGGGTTATTACAGATAAAATGCAACAGGAGAATAAGAGAGGAGAGAGAGAGAAGAAGGAGCGAGGGGAGAGAGACAGAGGGAGAAGGTGGAGGGGAGAAAGGGAGGGAGAGAGGGGAGAGAGAGGAGAGAGAGAATATCCTACCAGGAAATCTGGGAAGGCATTGGGGGGAAGTGTGATTTGTCAGGATTTTAAAGGATGGTTAAGACTGAGTGCTAGAAATCGCCAGGGAGGAGAGGGAGGGGAGAGAAAGAGTGAGTTTGAAAGCACCATGTTATGCAGGCAGAACAAGGTGCTGTTTCTTCTAAAGACTCATAACCTGGAGGAAGTTGTTTTCCCAGGGCTCACAAAGTCGGACCCATTTTCACAGAGCCCCTGTGGAGGAGCAGCTAGTAGGGGCCAGGTGCGGTTGGAGAGGCGAGAAGGTTTGCGAGAAGAAGGGATGCTATGGACACTTAGAAAGTGTTGTCTGAAAGGGAGCCATCTGGTGCTTAGTACCAAGCAAACTTCTTTCTATTTTTTCCAGGCTTCTGGGCACTGGTGTCTGTTGCACAATCCCTCTGGGCTTTGTGAGGGTGGAGGGGCTGGTGGTGGCTCCCCCGGACTGGGGAAGGGCTGCATCTCACGTCTGACGGCTGCCTGGTCCCAGGCTGCGCACCCCAGCAGAGTGTGGTCCCCACGGTGAGCTGATGAACTGACAGCTGTCTCTTTAGGGCCCCCTGGGTCTCCACTGCCGCCGTGTGCATGTCCCCTTGTGGGAGAAGCATGGTAGGTTTTTAATCCTGGCCAATCACATCTGGGAAAAACAATCCAAATGTTAATCCATCTGGTGAGAGAACTAATCCGTATCTTCTGCTGCCTGTATCTTTTGTTTTTCATCTCTGGATCCTTAAATCTAATTATGAAGCGAGAACGAACCCCCTGCAAGTCTGTCTCCTACCCTTTAGACAGCCTTTAAACATTTCTTTGTGCGTGGTCTCCTCATGCTCCTAACTAACAGAGCTCCTTTCATCTGAATGTGGCGTAGCTCTTTAAATAGCTAAACAAAGCCTCACTACACCCCCATGAGGAAAGGAGCAATCATAACTCATTTTCCCCATGCTTCAGAGGAGACGAAGGAATAGGTAGCGACTTGGTTAGGAGCCCCTGCCACTGCGGCCACCCTAAAACAACAAGAGCATTAGCCACAACGCCCACCCTGGTATATTTGCCCAGAAGTGGACTCACAGGTTCGAAAAGGAACTTTGTATATTTCTTCCTAAACTGGCTCCGCCTCCTGTACCCTGTGTTTGGAAAAACGGTATCAACCAGTCACCCAAGCCTGGAGCTTTGAACTCTGTCGGGTGAGAGAGGTCGTGCCTCTTCTGTCTCTTCTCCATCTCTCTTTGATACCCGAGTCCCCTGCTAGCTGGATCACCACTGCAGCTTGCTCTCCGCAGTCCTCCTTGCTACCTTGTTTTCCTCCTAATCCACCCTCCAGGCTGCTGTCAGAATGATCTTTCTAAAAGACAAACTTAGTTAGGTCATGCCTCAGCTCAAAACCCTTCCCCTACAGGATTCGACTGAAACTCCTTAGCCTGGCATAAAAGCTCCATGCTTCATGCTCGAGTCTACCTGTCCAACTTCATTTTCCACCTGTGCCCCTCTGTACTCTCTGTAACCAGCCATTGTGAACCACTTCCTGTTTCCTGGACGTGATGCATCCTGCTTTGGCACATGCTCTGTGTTGGTCTGACCCTCTGTCAGGGGAAATCCTACCTGTCACCAAAACTCAGCTCAAGAGTGGTCTCCACTCCCAACATCAGATGGAACTGACCGCTTGCTCCTCTGTGTCATGTTGTATCTTCATTAGTTTCCTGTTAGAGCACACGGTAAGTTAATCATATGCATGACTCGTGTGCGTCCTCCCCCTTTCCCTGAGAGAGTCTGTGCATTTCTCCTAGACAAGTGCTCTGTCTTATTCATCTTGGCTTTATCAATACCCAGTGTGGTTACCTGCAAACAGAAGTCGTTCAATAAAGTTTGCTGAGTGAGTAGGACCATCACATCTGTCCATGGGAAAGGCAACACTAACAGGTGGGGAAACTGAGGCCAAGGATTTTCCTCGATTTGGGCCATTAATTAAAGCACCAATGCAACAACTAAAGCCCAAGTCTTCCTGTTTCTAGGCCATTACACTCCTTTAGCCCCTCAAACCAAGAACTCTAGGAAGCTGCTTCAGGGAAGAATTTATATTCATTTGCATATTACAGACAACTTTCATTTATATATTCAATATTTATATATTCAATCAATATTTTTGAGTGTTTAGTATAAGCCAGGTACTGTGCTAGATATTGGGATTATAAAAGTACATGAGACAAAAAATATTCTTTTCCTCAACAAACTTTCTTCTTGGGCAAACAGAAACAAAGTAGATAAAGAAGTAAATCAATATGAGGAGAGCAGGCAGCGACCAGATCAGGTAGAAACTTGAAAGCTGTCATAAGGTGTTTGAATTTTATTTTAAAGAACAACGAGAAGCTCTGGGCAGCTTTCAAAGAGGGAGTTTGATGGCTGTGTGGACAAGAATTTGGGATAGAGTTGATGAGGGCACATGAGTTAAGTGTGTCTGGAGAGATGCGATGGTGGCTTGCACCAGGCTGGTGACAGTGGAGGTGAAAGAAAGTGGACTGATTTGAGACTTGTGTTAGAGGGAACCTGCCAGCACTTGCTGATGGATCAGTTGTGGTTAGCATCCTTGGTCTAGAAGGATGGGCTTAAGACATTGCTCTCATTTGCCTGCCTCTCAGCATCAAGCTGATGACTGCAGAGGCATTAAGTTAGGACTCGTGAATCATCGTCAGAGCCAATATTCGGTCATCAAGGGGGGTTTCTGTGAACCAACCCATGACACTTTATTATGTGAACAATACTGTCGAAGCCCTCCTTTGGGAATGAGACTTTTTCTTGCACCTCCTGAGGCAAAGGTTGATGGTACTAGGACCCCGGACCTGGATCAGTCTGGGTTTGTGTATGGCCTTGGAGGGTCTAACGCTGGGACGAGCATTGTGTAGGAAGAGCACAGGACTTGAAGCTGGACAGTCTTGGTTTCAAGTCCTGACTCAACTACTTACTAGTCATGTGATTTGGGGAAAAAATTTTAGCTTCTCTGAACCTCAGTTGTCTTATCTGTAAAATGGGGCATCAAGAATTCATACATCAAAGGGTTGCTGCGAAAATTAATGACGAAAGTATAGCACTCATTAGACATACCCCTCCCCAGAAGTAAGGGGGCAAGTAGAAAGCTCAAGCAGAGGGCACAGCTGTCTTCCCATTCCCTGATACCAGCGTGGGCCTTGACATAACTGCACCCTAAGAATCAGAATCTTCGTATTTCTAGATGGATGCTCACCTAGTTTTAGGGAAGAAGATTTTTCCTCCTTGCTTGTGGGACTTTGAGGAGGTGTAGTGTGGAGCATAAAGTAATTCTTTTAACCAGCTAGTGGCTTACACTTTTCTTTTTCCCCAGAGAGGATGATAACAATAGAGTAGCATTATGACAACACGATGAAGATATCCACCTTCAGCCAGTACTGTGGCATCCCCTGGTGTTGATTCTGGGCCTGGGGGTTAGCTGGAAACTACAAGAGGAGACTCCTGTAAGGACCCTTCTCTTAATGACTTTCACGTGAATGCGTGGTTTTGAGTTGGTGGTAGAGAAGGGTGTCTCTGTGGACAGATGTTGGCTCCCCTAACACAAGTTGTTCCTGGCGGGTCATTCACTTGGAGACTAAGAGGTCTTCAGACAGGAAACCAAAACTCGGAGGGTTGGCCTTAGGTAGGCATGCAAAGGAATTCCTTGGACTTGTGTGAGGTTTGGCCTTTTTGATAATGACTTTGAGAAGTCTAAAGCAGGAATCACAAATTGGACTGACTGTTGGTTGATACCTGAGTCCTGGGGCTAAATCTCCATTCAATGAGGAAGAGGGGTGTGGTTGGTAGTGATGCCTGCCTGTCATGAGCAGCCTAGGGAAGACTGCAGCACATAGGCTATGGCTCGACCAGCTCCAGTGTGGAGATTCAGGAGAGCCTGCCAGGATGGCAGGGGCTAAATGTGGCTTCTGCCACATGGAGGCAGGACAGCCAGGTAGGAAGTCCCCCACCCCACCATGGGACATTGCTTGCTAGAGATGGAGAAGCTATTATACATTGGGTAAACCAGTGATCTGGTTGCTTGTTATTTTCTGTCTGTTTATGTATTTTTGATCTCTTAGGCATTAGTTTAATTTTCTAAAAATGTTATGGCCAGATCTTTGCTTTGTCACAAGGGACTAGTGGAGGGCACACAACTGGGCTAGAGTTCAAGAGGGAAGTACAGCCCCTGTGAACAGTGGTGCTGGCAGTGGATATCACTCTAAAACCCCAAAGAGAAGGCCAACCCCAGGGTCCCCCCATCCCCTTCTCAATAGGGATTTTCCCTCCATTGCTAGCTATAGGTGAGCTGAACTCTAATTCTCTGTAGGTAGCATTTCATTCTTTTCTTAGCTTTATCTTTTTCAGAATTTCGCCTAAGACTATTACCAAGATGGTGAATCAACCATTTCAATTCTTAATTCCATTAGGAAAAGAAGGGAAAATACATTGAAGGAGGTGCAAACCAAGAAGAAATTGAGCTTTTACCAAGTATTTCTGTAGATTTTATCTCACTATTGCCCTGCGAGGTAAGTACCACTGTTACCACCTAATTGATGATGAAACTGAGGGTCAGAGAGGTCCAGAAACAGACCTGAAGGCTCAAACCCAGCGAAGGGCAGAGCCAAGCCCCAAAGTGGGGCACGCCAGTCCCCAGGGCGCATGCTTCTTGGCCCCATTGAGGGGCGGGGTCCCTGATGGAGAGTATGGGGTTCGTGGTCCTGATGGATCTGGACGGAGCTGCCCTCTGAGAGGGTTGAGCCCAGCCAGGGACTGCAGCCCAGGGCGGGGCCAGAGAGCTTTGCCTGGGCCACTGGGGAGACAGGAGAGCCTGGGATGCTCTTGCGCTCTTTGAGCTAGAGAAGGGAGCAGCTTCCCTGGTGAGCTGGATCGCTGTGAAGTGAGGTGCCCACAGCACCTGCCAGACTGCTGAACCCGCAGGAGGCTAAAAGCCTGAATGACATTGTGTTCAAGGGACCCCTCCGGGCCTCCTATCTCGTCCTCTATGTTAAAAATGCTTTTAACTACAGGATTTGCTCTATGGATTTTTTATTAATAAAAATTTCAGAGCACTGCATGGGGTGTTAGCTATTCGACTTTCACTGCATTTGAATGGGAATTGTGTAGCTAAATCACTGAGGTGTCCTTGTGTTCTTTCTGTGTATGTGTGTGTGTGGTGGTGGGGGGGATGCCGAGGGGGTGCAGGTTTAACTTGATGTCACTATGAATATTTTTAGACACTTCCTGAATACTCTGTAATTACACTATCTGTACTTTGGGTCTAATGTTATTGTTCAGTTGACAAAATACTCGATGCTAATTACAATAAACAAAGGATTTTATTTCTCCTAAAAAAAAATCTCTGCTAGAAACAGCCCAAAATACCTACCCAGATTTTTAAAAAAATGCCTAAGATAGTTGCACCCAAGACAATTTTTTATCACAATTACATCTGTATAGCTTGAAAACAAGGAAGCTTCTCTTTACACCTTCTGTCTGAACGTGGTGGCAGAGAGATTAGAGGGGTTTTGTGTGCAAAGTTCAAACTGAAGCCTGGATTGTGTGAGGTTAAATAGCAATACTTACTCCGGCATTGTTCCCTTCTGGTTTCCGTGTGTAGACAGAAGCCTGGGGATTTTTCTATGGGTTATCGAGAAAGAAGGTGGGATTTGCAGCCTCCCATTTCACAGAGAAGAGGAGGGGGGAGGAGGAGAGAGAAAGCACAGGCCACTGTGTGGAATTTTAGCTCTGTTATACACTGTGTAACCTGAGGCACGATTCCTTACCTCTCCAGCCTCATATGCAAAATGGGAAGACTAACAGCACCTCCCTTCTAGCTGTCCTGAGTGCATGGAAAGCATTTAGCACAGCGCTTGTAGGGGAGTGTTTATGCAGCACTGGCTACTATTTTAAACATGTGCTCAATAAATATGTGGTGAATGAATGAGGAATATTTGTTCTGATCACAAGATGCTTCAGGCAGCCTTTTCAATTTCAAGTTACTCCAGGAAGAAAGCCTAATGAAGTGCCAGCCTCCCCCAGGAACCTTGTAACTTCTGATTGTCTCCAACAAGGATGGCTGCTAATCTTGCTGCTTAACTGTGGGCATCTGCACTCTGCAGTGACAGCAGCCAGGAAGCCCTTACTGGAGCGGGAGTGGCATTCGGATTGGCCTGACATATTGGAGCCCATGGGGGCTGGGAGGCATTGCTACAGCTATATATAGCTAATGCTTAGAGAACTCTTGCCATGTGAGGGCACTTTACACATAGAGCAACAACCTCACCAATAAGCACTATTATTAGTCCCATTTTGCAGATGATTATCCTGGGACAGAGAGGTTTGACTAGGAAGTCTCCCGAAGTCCCACAGCTTGTAAATGACAAAACTGGGATGTGAACCCAGGCCCAACATTCTGGCTCCAGCATTCCCCCTCGGCTACTGTGCTCTGTTGCCTCCCTGGAACCTGCCACTCTGAGGGTGCCCTGAATATGATTTATGTTAGTTAGGATGCAAGCTGGGAACAGGACATTGGTTTTCTGATCTATACAAGCCCTGCTGAGAGATGTACCCAGGGTAGACAATCTAACTGGCTTGGCTTAAATCACACACACACACACACACACACACACACACACACACCTGTTTGTGGGTCTTCTTAAGCATTTCCCAAATCTTAGGCAGGTAGGTGAGAAATAGCTCGAGGTCCTCAGGGGAACATCCTATCACTAAAGTAAGGAATTTTGAAGACACAGGAAGAAATGCATATTCAAATACTCTGTGGTTGCTAGAAGGACTCTCACAGACTCATCTTATTTTCATTTATCCTTAGAGGTTTTTCAGGCTTGCCTATCTGGGTTGAGGATAAAGTCAAAATCCTCCCTAGTGTGTCCCCTTCCCTTAGGAGTGCTCCCCTGCTTCAGGCGAGGACAGCTGCCAGTCACAGAGGTGGTAATGGGCAGACAGACTCCGGAATGTGCCCTGTGTCTGCACCTGCCTGCCTTTCCTCTCCAGGGAGTACAGGCCTCTGTAAATCAGCTGTGAGAGGGGCTTAGCAATTAAGGAACCTGACACCTGGGTGAGTGCTTCATCCCCAGTGGTTTCCAAACCTTTTTGAGCCATGAATCTCTTATGTTCAGTCAAAATCCTATCCAGACAGCCAGTGTGTGAGGCAGCTAAAAATGGAGCTGCTCTGGTAGAAACCAGGAGGTCCTGGAGCCCCGCCCCCTCTCCCACAATGCCATCCTGGGGGCTGAGAAAAGCAGGTTGAAAGCCCCAGTGAGTAGCTCTCACAGTTTCCTTTTGTAACTTAGAAGACCGGTTTGTCCCTGTTCTGTCTCCATTGTTTCTCCTGGGTGCCTGTGATGCACTGTTTGCAAACAGGCACAGCCAGAGTACAGGCAGGATCAAAAAGTGCTTGCAAGCAGCCAGGCTTAACATTCATTCTGCTCCAGTCCTTCCTGAAAAATGAGGGTTGGCAGTGGTGAAAAGCATTTGAAAAGTAGAACAGTTTAGAAGTTGGGAGCATGGGTTTTGGAGTCGGACTTTTGGAGTCAGGTTTAAAGCCCAGCACTGGGCATGTTTCTTAGCCTTTCTGTGGCTCAATTTTCTTGTCTGTAAAATGGAAATTAAATAATATCAAAATGTCTTACTGGGTGGTGTGAGACTTAAATAAATTAATATGTAAGACGCACCTAAAACAGTTCCTGGCACATGGTAAGTACCCAGTGTTTGCTATTATTACTTAGATAATCTCTTCTGTCCTCCCAGGGCACACTAAGGTGTAAATGATAGACTTTTTGACAAATATTTAGGTCACTAAATATGAAATGTCCGATTTCCAATCAAAAGTTTAGATTATTATATCTCAAACAAGAAGTACAATTAATCAAAGTGTGCACCTAAACTATCGACATAGTTTTGCCCTCTTAATGGTAGCTTGTTTAGGCCAGCAGCAAAGAAGTCTGGAGAGTGAGTGGCAATAAAATCACTGAAGATATTTTCTACAGCTTGTTGATAATTAAATGTTTTTCCTTGCAAGAAGTGGTCCAAAGCCTGTAAGAATTGCTAGGCAGTTGATGCAAGGTCTGGTGAATTCTATGAGTGACAGAGTTTCCAAGTCCAGCTTTGTAGTTTGAGCAGCCTTGTTTGTGTGACATGTGGTCGAGCATTGTCTTGCAAGAAGATTGGCCTGTCTCTATTGGCTAATCTCAGCTGCTTAATCACAAGCATCCTCATCATTTTGTCCAACTGGTTGTAGAAGACAACCACTGTAATCCACTGACCAGGTTTCATGAGGCTGTAGTGGATAATACCAGCGCTGGACCACCAAACAGACATCATTAGCTGTTTTTGATGAATATTTATTTGGTTTTGGACTGTGTTTTAGCACTTCATCTTTATTTAACCATTGTTCTGAATGCTTGCAATTGTCAAAAAAATTCATTTTTCATCACATGTAACAATGTGATATGTAGAAATGGTTTGCCTTTATGTTGTGATAGCAAAGAAAGGCAAGCTTCAAGACGATTTCTTTTCCCCCACACATTTAATTCATGTGGAACCCATCTATCCAGCTTCTTTACCTTGCCCATTTGTTTCAAATGGTCCAATATTGTTGGAATAGTAACATCAAACCTTGCTGCTGATTCACATGTAGGTTGAGATGGATTCGTTTCCACTACGGCTTTCAGCTCTCATTATCCACCTTGGTCTCAGGTTGCCCATGTAGCTCATTTTCAAGATTAACATATTAACTGCTGTGTGAGTTGTATTTAACTCAGGCTAGTTTTGAGCCCGGGGCCTCCTGGAGCATAAGTAACTCATATGTCTCTCACCTTGGGAGCTGTAAGAACTATTTTTCAAGTTGCATATAACTCATGCACAGAAAACAATAAAGAATAACACATTTTTCATTAAATTAGAAAGGATCATTTTGTTTTCAAAGTTTTTATCCTGTTTTTGTAATAAAACACCATGGCTCCAAGGAAAATAGTTTTTTTTTTCTAGTGTGGCAGTCAATGTGTTAAAATCACCAGAACTAAACTTCTCAAACCATTGATGTACTGTGCGTTCATGAGCCACATCCTTCCCAAACAGTTTGTTAATATTTCGAGCTGTCTGCACTGCATTGGTTCCACGACAGAACTCATATTCGAAAATAACACGAATTTTTGACTTATCTGTGGTTTCATAAAAATTACTCTAAAAAGAAACTTGAAAGATAATCACAAGCCAAAATGTGCATTTGAAAGACTGAGGTTATACCTTCACAATAAAATAAAACAAGAAGTGTCAAAGTGAAATGTCAGAGATATCAACTGTCAAACTTAGTACTTAAGGAACTCGGACATTTCATACTTAATAACCTATATATTACATATGTATACATATATATTTTTTTGAAGGGAAGGAGAGCAGGGTAACATTGGAAGAAAGAGAAACCACACGGGAGACAGAAAACCCATGAAAAGAGGAGCCCACAGTCTGGGGAAGGCATGACAGACCCCACGATACCAGGTGTTAGAATTTCAGAAATGGGGCTAGCTACATCTTGCATGAACCTAAGGGAACAAAAGACTGGCTGGAATTTTATATAACAGTTTTGCTTTATGAACCAGGACTACCTCACCCAACCATTTTATAGTAAGTCGTTTTCTTTCTATTCCTTTTGGAGTGGGACTCCTTTTTATTATGTGAGATGCTGACATATTTTGAGATATTTCGGGCTGGCAGCCCTGCTCCAGGTGCTGGCTGGAAAAGCATTCTGTGTCCTGGCCAGGAGACTTCCTGAGGGGTTCGGGAAGGCTGCAGGGCAGAAATGCCAGGTCTGGAAATCACTAGCCTGCTAAATATAGTGGGTGATTATGCAGTTTATTCTGTTGATTTTTTTCTAATCACAGTTTACTGGAGGCCTTAACCTTTAGAATTTGTAACAGCAGGAGGGCTGGAAAAGCTGCTCTGGTATCCCCTCACAATAAACATCTTCAAATAATAATTAAAGCAATGTACTGTTTCCTTGGTTACACAGAACTATCTCTGGAGTGTGACCGCATGGTGTTCAGAGCCAGGGGATCAGGAAACAAACAGACCTTAGGTGAGCTGAGGCAGGACTTGGGTGGACTCAGGAATCTGGAGTCTAAGGTTGGGAGTACCACTGATACAAGGCAGCTGGCTTAGAAGATTCTGTCCATCAATTCTCCAATTTTTTTAAAAGCTGAGAGCAACAAGAGTTAAGCCCAACATAAATGTAACAGGATCTATTGTTGGAATCAAAGCAAATGTTGGAATTATATAATCATAGGACATAAATAATCATATATGTGGTAATTATAAGATGTGTATAAATACAGGATATCAAAGGAATAATCACTGTTGAGGGAGTGATAACACTGTAAGGAAGGTATGACGGCCCGAAGACCTATTGCCCTCTTGTCCCTCATGATTTTGACTTTTGATGGCACTTTAATTCCAGAGTTTGGGGCCAAATAGTTTAGTTTGGTGACAGCACCTAGGGGGAGCTATAACTGGACGGACATACAGTTTTATTGATACTGACTCTGGGGGTTATCTTGGCTCTGGGCGTGCAGAAGGAGAGGTGTAGGGTTAAGTTCACCCAAGACTCAGTTGTGAACCCCAGAGGAAGAAAAGAATAGGACAGATGCTGGATTTCTAGAGAAAGCAGAAAGGAGTCCAAAAGTAATAATACTCTGTCCCCTGCCTCCCAAAATTTTTGGAGCCAACCGGGAGAGAGAAGGGTAATTTGGGAGGAGCTCAAAGCTGCTCTGAAGCTCCTCTGAAAACTCCCAGTTTGTAATTTTTAAATTTAGCCAAGACTTGTTGAGGTTCTAGGCACTATTTTGAGTTTGAAGGATGGAGAGTGGGGGAATAAAAATAAATAGACATGTTTCTCTGACCTTAGTTGAAACCCAATGAGCAATATAGCAGATGCAAACACAACACAAGGCGGCAATGGGGAGTGGGCTTATTTTGAGATTATCCAGGCTTATGCTTTCAACATGGGGCCCTGGGGATGGGTCTCCCTTCCAAATCCCATCATAGCCTGTGGTCCACGTTGACATGTTTACCTGTGTCTCAGGGAGGGGACAGGTTAATAGAGAGACTGCTGTTAAGCCGTATCTCCCTTTTTCAGTATGGGAAATTCTACCTGGGTCTGGGGGACTTTAATCTTTGTAATAATTCACTATACTTTTGGCCATAGAGCCTGAAAAAATGAACTTGTCCACATCTTTATTCTTGTCCCTTTTGGGGAAGAGAACTAGGAAAGTGAGAAAGGGCAGCCCGAAGCCCAGCTGCCCGTTTAGCTCCTCTCAGCATTTGCTCTTGAGAAAAGGCAGCCGGTCCGGATAATTAGAGTCAGAATCCTGATGGAGGTACTTTGTTCAAAGTTCAGTCACAGTCTGGGCTGGAGAACTCTGCATGCCCACTTCCCTTGTTAATGGCTCTGCTGACCTTCTCCAAAGAAAAAGTCATTAGAATGTTGAGTTATGATCTGTTTCTTGTAAAATTGTGCCAGTCACCCATTTATAGCCCTGTATTTCAACCAATTCTAATTACCTCTTAGAATAGGCTTCTCGTAGCCCTTGGAGAATATTTTAAAACCTGATCCAAGCAATCAAGCGTACTTCTGGGTTAGAAAGCTGATTGTGACCTGATACACCCAGGTCTCGATGAATGGCCCCCTCCCCTTTCCCAAGAGCCTCATAATCCTTGTCTATAGGGCTCTCTAGGGCTCTAAAGAGCTGGTGTCATTTGGTTACTTAGCATTGGAAGATGACCTTTCGTGAAGAATGTTCTGTGTCAGGAAGCTAATGAGGAAGAGCAAAACACTCTTTTCTCTCTTGCAATCATTTTCTGCATCTCCCCAGGGAGGTTTTCTCCATCCTTCCCATGGCTAAACATCATTTGAAGTCTGTGGCCATCTTCTTCCTCGATCTCAGGAGAGTGGGATGCTCAGTTCAGAACCCACTGGGGGTCCTGGGTCATAGGGTTCTTCTGTGGTTTTTGCTTTATCCCTACAAAATACTCACAGATTTAACAAGCTGTCTCTGTTGGCTTATGAGGTCAAGAGGTCCTTGTACACCTTGAACTTGGCTGTGTCTGGTGGATTTTTCACCTACTCACCGTCTTTTATATCTTAGCCTCTATCATTTGAGACATTTCAAGTGACTCACAAATTTTTGGAGGTCTCTGTTCATTTTTTGCTTTGAATGGGACTAAAGTCACCAGCACTGCTAAAAGGAAACATTTTAATAGACTTTCTAAATCTCTCCACTGCCAAGAAGAATTAAAAAAAAGAAAGCAGCGTTTCTCTTGTCTCTTTATTTCTAATCACTTTTCCCTTCTAACGGGACTGAAGCACCATGAGAAATATCACTCTTTTACGGCAAGGACTCATTTGCCCGTAACGAACACTGAGTACAAAAGCAAATTAAAAAAAAACAACCCTATGCTTAGAGAGACCATTAGGAACGATTTGACATTTATTGAACAACAGATGGCGATTAAAAGCATAAAAGCTAGATTGCCTTGCTAGAAACAAAGGGTAGTTCTACTGAGGAAGTCTAACGTTTCAATTAAAATACCTCTCAATGTCAATTAAATCATATGAAGATAAGTCTGAAAATGGTTTCTAGCTGCACTATAATCAATAGTGCAGTTAAAATCCTCATCAAGAAGCACCCAAGTTTTTAGTTTGACAGTTTGCTAAAAGATTAGCCAAAGCTTCAGGAAACCATTTCCTTCAGTGTAGGGTTCAAAAGGTAAACATTTAACCAGGAGTGCTTCATATGTACTAAACAGATTTATTTCAATGATGAGAAGGAAGCCTGGCTGCCTTTGCTTTGTTTCAAATCTCATCCACTTTTCAGTACGGATTAGCGAGGGGTGGAAAAATAACCCCATTATTTCCACAACAAGGATCTCATGTTAATGATGCTCAGATTCTTTTGGGAAGCAGTGAGTTGGAGTGGAGAGAGAGGTGCTTTTGTAGTGAGAGAGACCCTGATATGAATCACAATGTGGTTACTTCCGGCAAGTGTCTTAAATAATTAGCATCTGTTTTCTCATTTGTAAAATTGCCAATTGTAAAATTTGTAATATTACCTTTTCTGGATTGCCCGGTGCCTTCTAGGGACCCAGTGAATGAGCCCCTATCTTTAGCCCTCCATTGGCTGAACCACATGATATGTGATCTGTTCTAGGCAGATCTTACCAAAACTGAGTTTAGTGGGACACCAGTTCTGTTACTCACTCTATGCCAGTTACTGTGTGTTATGGGTTGAATTTTGTCCCTCCCAAATTCATATGTTGAAGTCCTAACCCCCAGTACCTCAGAATGTGATTTTATTTGGAAATAGGGCTGTTGTAATTAGTCAAGTTAAGGTGAGGTTATGCTGGAGTATGGTAGGCCCCTAATTCAATACGAGTTGTTCTTGTAAAGAGGGGGCATATGGAAACAGACACCCACACAGGGAGAACACCACGTGAACATGAAGATGGGGAGATCAGGGTGATTCTACAAGCCAAGGAATGCCAAAGATTGCCAGTCAACCACCAGAAGGTGGGGGGAAGGGAGGGAACAAATACTTGCTTATAGCCCTCAGAAGGAACCAAACCTGCTGACACCTTAATCCAGACTTCTAGCTTCCAAAACTACAAGACAACAAGGTTCTATTGTTTAAGCCACCCTATTTGTGGTACTTCGTTACAGCATCTCTAACAAACTAATACACTATGTCAAATACATTTGGTAAAAATTGGAATAGCATCCTACTTTAGAAGATTCCTAAAAAAAGCCACTTTACCAAACTCGAGTCTTTGAGAAATCTTGCTACTAAGAATTATCTCTACTTTATTTAATCCAGTGTTTCTCAAACATTTGGCTATGGAAGTCTTTTCTCCCCTGCATAAATACCTATTTGCTTAACTTGGGAAACTACTTGGGAAGATGCTCTGGATTGTTTTGCCTTTAACTTCACCTCCTAACTTGTATCACCTCCGTCCCTTCAACCTCAGCCCCAAGGCTTCCTCTGGGGCTCTGGTTCCCTCACCAGCCACAACAAACACTTAACCATGTGCTCAGCACCACTCCAGAGTGATGCCAGCCCTTGTCTTCACTCCACCCCTAGGCAACTTTCCCTGCTGCTCTTACCCTCTTTCTGCTCTTCTGCTTTGCAGGTGTCAGTTGGTGCTTGAGAAGGTCATGAAACTGAGTCGAATTCCATGGCAGTGCAACGTAGCCCTTTTCAAGCTGTGTTTCCACTGCTGCAGCTGCTCAGCAATCCTTGTGTTCTTGTGTTTCTCTAGTCATCATCATCTAGTGTGTGGCCCACTGTGAGCCAGTTCTTGTGCTGGTCACTGGGGCAGGTAGGTGAGAAGGGGCAGGCATTGAGGAATCCCTTCTCTCAACTGTTGATGGCCCGGCTGAGGAGATAAAGTAACTCTATGAGAGAAAAGCATTAATGAAAGTACTTTCACATTGAAACAGAAAGGGGAATAAAAGGTGAACAAGAGTTGTCTCCTACAGACAAGAGTAGGAGAGTGTATTTCAGGCAGAAGGAATAGCAGGTGTATTTAGGATATTTCAGGTTCTGGGCAGATGCAAGGTTACTAGTATGGGGTGTGATGCTAGGAGAGAGACAGGCATATAAACACTATATGCTAAGGCATTTGCGTTCATCCAGGAGGGAATGGGGATACTTGATGGGAATCTTTGATGACTGCATATAGTGGTCAGATTTTCATTCATGAACGGCCACTATAAGATTGTAAGTGACTTTAATTTTCTTTGTTGTCCTTTTTGATACGTTCAAAATTCTCTGCCAACTTCTGTTTTTGAAAATGTTATATAAATGTTGAATAAATACATTTTTATTTAAAGGATTAAAAAATTCGGACATATACAGAGAAAATTCTGTTTTTACCCATCACTCTACTCATCAACTTAACATTCCCTCCCAATAGGTTTGGTTTATTTTTTAGTCCCTCCTTTATCTTCCTATGCATCTGTATGTATGTATACATGGACATACACATATATATACTTACATATACGCACAGATGCATGAATTCATACACATATGCAACTCAAATTTGTTAGTTAAAATACATAAACATGATTATGCTATGCCTTTGTTTGGTGACATATTTTTTACATTCATGATGTTTTGGAAGTCTTCCCACATATGAGTCTATCTTATTCTTTTATAATGGTTTTATACTATTCTATAGAATGGATGTAATTTAATTTATTTTAACCACTCCTTCTTTAAAGAGAATTTTTATTATAAGCAGTACTTCAAGGATATTTCGTCTATACATTTTGTGCATATGTGCAAATATTTCTTTAAGATTTCTAGAAATAGAATTGTTGGATCAAAGAGTATAGCATTTAAAATCTTGAAAAATACATAAAAAATAACTTCTAAAATAGCCTCAGTGATTCACTCTTTTACTATGTTTTTCAAAGAATGAAATTGTCAATATTCTAAATTTCTTTGAATTTTTTAGGCTTAAATTTTGAAAATATCCATTTTCCTTATTATGAATGAGGCTGAGGATCTTTTCATATGAATATTGTCTATTTGTATTTATAAATTGCCAGT
>NW_012134969.1:2284520-2287137 GCF_000956105.1 Propithecus coquereli | reverse complement strand
CTGCATCTTTGACTGACTGTGTTAGCTCAAAAGCCTTATCTTCAAGCTCTTAAATTTTTTCTTCTGCTTGGTCTAGGGTCTAGCCTGTTGTTGAAGCTTTCTGCTGTATTTCAAAATTTCCTAAGTGACTATTTCATTTCTTTAAGTTCTATTATATCTTTTTTTATGTTGTTTATCTCTTTATCAAGTTTTTCATTCATGTCCTGAAACATTTTTTTTGGCTTTTTTGTGTTGGCTTTCAACTTTCTCTTTAATCCCATTCATCTTATTTGCCGTCCATATTCTGAATTCCATCTCAGACATTTCAACAATTTCTTTTAAGTTGGGTTATATTGCTGGAGATCTATTGTGATCATTTGGGAGTGTCAAAACAGCTTATTTTTTCATGTTACCAGAGTTCTTATTCTGGTTCCTTATTATTTGAAATTTCTTCTCTCAGCTCAAGACAGATGTACCTTCTTAGACCACAGTGGAATAAAACTAGAAATGAATTTCAAGAGAAACACTCAAATCTACACAAAGTCATGAAAATTAAACAACTTTCTGATGAACAATCCTTGGGTCAATGAAAAAAATTAAAATGCGAATCAAAAGATTCCTTGAAGTAAATGACAAAACCAACACAAGCTTTCAAAATCTATGGGGTACAGTAAAAGCAGTCCTAAGGGGGAAGTTCATAGCTTTAAATGTCTACATCAAAAAGACAGAAGTATCACAAATTACCAACCTAATGTCACATCTCAAGGAACTAGAAAAAGAAGAGCAAACCAAACCCAAAGCCAGCAGAATAAAAGAAATAACAAAGATCAGAGTAGAACTAAAAGAAATGGAAACCAAAACCAAAACCAAACAAACAAAAACAAAGGATCAATGAAACAAAAATTTGGTTCTTCGAAAGGATAAACAAAATTGGTAGACTACTGGCCATATTAACCAGAAATAGAAGAGAAAGGACTCAAATAAGCTCAATCCAAAATGAAAAAGGAGACATTACAACTGATACCACATAAATACAAAACATCTGTGAATACTATGAAAAGCTCTATGCACACAAACTAGAAAACGTAGAGGAAATGAATAAATTCCTGGAAACACAACCTCCTAAGCCTGAATCAAGAAGAAATAGAGACCCTGAACAGACTAATAACTAGCAGCAAGATGAAAGTAGTAATAAAAAAAAACCTCCCAGCAAAAGAAAAACCCCAGAGCAGATGGATTCACAGCTGAATTCTAGCAGAAGTACAAATAAGAACTGGTACCTATCCTACAGAAATTATTTCATAACATTGAGAAGGAGGGAATCCTCCCTAACTCATTCTATGAAGCCAGTATCACCTTGATACCAAACCCAGGAAAGAACACAACAATAAAGGAAAACTACAGATCAATATCCCTTAGGAAAAGATGCAAAAATCTTCAACAAAATACTAGCACACCAAATTCAGCAGCACATCAAAAAGATAATCCACCACAATCAAGTGGGTTTCATCCCAAGGATGCAAGGATGGGTTAACATATGAAAATCAATAAACATGATTCACCACATAAACAGAAGCAAAAACAAAGACCATATGATCATCTCAATAGATGCAGAAAAAGCATTTGATAAAATCCAACATGCTTTTGTGATAAAAAACTCACAACAAAGTAGGCCTAGAAGGAACATACTTCAAAATTTTAAAAGCCAAATATGACAAACCTATAGGCAACATTATACTGAATGCAGAAAATTTGAAAGCATTTCCCCCAAGAACTGGAACAAGGCAAGGGTGCTCACTGTCACCACTTCTATTCAACATAGCATTGGAAATCCTAGCCAGAGCAATCAGGCAAGAGAAAGAAATAAAGAGCATTCAAATCAGGAAAGAGGAAGTCAAACTATCCCCATTTGCAGATGATGTGATCTTATATGAATATTAACGGGGTACAAATGTTTTGTCACATGGATACCTTGTATAATGCTTAAGTCAGGGCTTTTAGTGTACCTATCACCAGGATAGTGTTCATTGTACCCAATAGGTAAGATTTTACCCCTCACCCATCTCACCCTTCCCCCTTCTTGGTTTCCATTGGTTGCCAATGTCCTTTACATCTTTGTGCCTCTGTGAACCAAGAAGTTGGCTCTACCTATCAACATTGGTTCTATTTAATATCTAACATGATGATTCTGAGCCACACAATGACATAGTCTTGGTGTGTGATGAGGATGAGGGAGATGCATGTGTCCTAAATTGGCCTAATCCAGCTGAAGGGAATAATTTATCCTGCCTGGTTAGGGGAATGCTTTTTCTCCCTCCTTCTGAAGCATGTACCTCCATTGGACTCTAGCAGCCTCCTTGCAGCCATGAGGGTAACTAGCCTTGGATGAAGCTGAGGGTGGCAAAGTAGAAAAGTGGAAACTCCCAGGTCCTTGATGACATCACTAAGTCACTGATCATATTGCACCTAGGACCTGCCCTACCTCTAGACTTCTGGTTATGAAAAATAATGTATTTTCTATTGTTAAAGGTAGTATCAGTTGAGATAGTTAATTATCCAAGCTGAAACATTCCATTACATTATTACTTTTGAAATCAAAACAAAAACAAGAAGATTAAACTCACTTATTAAAAGGCAG
>NW_012134969.1:2281088-2282429 GCF_000956105.1 Propithecus coquereli | reverse complement strand
TTGGAGAGGGAAAAATCATTGTTGGATTTATTTGTTTATTTTAGGAAAACTGCTTAGAGGAATTGAGAATAACGGTAACAATCCAAGAGTCCTGAGAATGCACTGGAATATCCTCCCAGTTGGATTTGCCTTTCTTCAGACCACCTATCCTCTCTTGGCATTTTGATTACTAAAGACAACAGGATCAAGGAGTGACTTTGGGGTTCCTGGAAAGTGAGTTTTGGTTTAATTGGGTCTCACTGGCTGAACTGCAAATTGATTCACACTGGTGGGAAAGAGGGAGGCAGGAAAAGAGTAATTCTACTCCATTCTCTCTGCCCTTTTCTTCCTACATCTAAACACAGTCTCTCCTTTCCATCCATCTCCCTTCTTACTGCTTTTCACCCTTCCCAGACTGTTCAATTATAACTTAGTGCCATTTATTAAAAAATCTCTATCTTAAGCCTGTATCTGTTTCAACTTTTTCATATCTGTACACAATTCATCTTTCTCAGAGATGAAGAAGGAGGACATTTGGTATGGTAAAGACACAGATTCTACAAAATACCCTGGAAAGAACTATCGTTATTCAATGAGTGTACTCTGGTGGTTTAGGAAATAAAATACCTAGACAAGGGAAAAATTTAGCAACCAAGGGTGCCTGGGCGTCACTGGGCAGAAATAATTGCTAATTAGTATCCTACTAGCTTGGGAACATTAATTGGCTTTGGGGGATCTGCTTTCTGGACCCAAAGTGTGTTTTGTTCATTTTAGTTTGCAATATAGGATGAGAGAAGAATGATAATTACTGAAATAGTTTCATTTCAGTAATTCAACCTAATGAAGACTTGGCATTTGAATGATTATCCAGTAGTTGGTCCGTGTTTTTCTGCCAAGTGTTCAGAAAAACAAACTCAGATATTCCTCAAGCCTGAGAAAACACAACCTTTCCTTTAAGATGAATTTTAGGAATTCTCACAAAAGAATTGTCATCCTATATGACTATGTAAGCAGAGAGAAAAGGAAAGAGGTTATCTTTTGAAACATTCAATTTTCATTTCAGAACACATCAAGCAATAATATAAAATAAAGTACTTCAAATTGATATCTTTAATTTTCTCCTAGAAAGAAAATTTGCCAGCTATTTTATGATTTATTGAGGCTACAGGCATACGTGAGAACAAGTTTTATGATTAATTAAATGAAATTACTTGTGCATAATACTTATAATGATATTATCTTTGAATTAAAATTCACTTGAAGAAGATTGATGACATTTTCAATCAGCAGATTAATTAAACCCTTTTGTTAATTACACATAAGTCAATATGTTTGGATTATATATCAATCAATATACTGAAG
>NW_012134969.1:2272237-2279837 GCF_000956105.1 Propithecus coquereli | reverse complement strand
GAAGTGAAAGTTTTGCTTTTTTCAGACAAGGAGCATCATACCCTTTATTGTTTCTTTTTATGCATTGGCTGTCAGGAAGCTCTGAATGAGAGTAAATGCTGTTTCATAAGAAGAGAGAATGAGAGATCATAGGCAGGTTCCAAGAGCAGGATAGGAGTGAATCTTTCTTTGTCTTCCCTATATCTGTTCATTTGTTGATTCAATAGACATTTATTGAAGGGCCACTGTGTTCCAAACACCATCCCAAATGTTGGGTAGAACACAGTCCTTACCCTGGAAGGGATTATGGCCTAGGAGGGAACAAAATAAATAAGTTTTCCAATGAGAGGGGTGCAAGAATAGATAGAGGTGCTGCAAGAGGGTAAGTAAGGAAGCACAAAGCTCTACCAGGAGACATCAGGGAAGATGTCCTTGATGAATCATGCAGAATAAGCCCTGGGTGGACAGGGTCAGGGTGGAGGGAAGAACACTAAGGCATGAAGGAGAAGTAGCAAAGTAGGGAGGGTTATGAAATGAAGATGAAAAGAGGGTGAAATCTGAATGTTAAAGACCCCAGCGCCT
Organism: Propithecus coquereli; assembly: GCF_000956105.1. NCBI lineage: Eukaryota > Metazoa > Chordata > Mammalia > Primates > Indriidae > Propithecus > Propithecus coquereli. Next base: position 2,279,276 of record NW_012134969.1, on the reverse strand, counting down.
TGCCTAGAAATTTATGGTTTTATCCTCTTGGGGTTATAGATTTCAGCAAGATCAGAGTTGCAGTTTAGAAAGTCTTCTGGCCACCTAGTGGAAGACAGTTTGCGAAGGGGCCGGAAGAGAAGCAGAGGGTGCCGGAAGGAGGTGGACGGAAGAGCACAGGAGACACAGGTGACTACACTAAGGCTGGGGAGGGAGAAGAGAGAGATGAAGTAGACAGAGGAATGGGAATTAAAATCAACAAGGTTTGGCGTCCAGTTAAATTGCTGGGCACGAGGAAAGGGAGTGGCAAGGGTGACAATCCAGGTTTCTGGCTGAGGAGTCTGTTCATCATGACGAAAGGAGAGAATATGGAAAGTGAAACAGGTGAGACTGTGTGGGTTGGGAGATGACATGTTGCACTTTGCTTGTGTGGAGCTGAGATGTCTGAGAGACAGACGATGGAAGGCACTTTGTAAGCAGGTAGACGGAATGTTGTGGACCTCGGAACAGAAATTAGAACTGAAGATATAGATCTGGGAGTCATTTCTGCGTGGGTGGTGGGTGAATTCCTCAATGCCAATAAGATCCCTTGAGAAGAGTGGGGAGTGGGAGAACAGAGCAGGAGGAGATGGAGATGACACTCTGAGAGATGGGCAGAAATATGGGAACCTTCTGGGGTCCTCTGGAGGCATGGTCAGAGAGGAAGGGAGAGGATCAACGGCATTTGGCCTGATCATCCCACTGCCTTGCAGTAAATCTGTGAGATTAATCCACATGCATCTCAAACTCAATATGTCAAAGACTGAGCTCTTCCTGCTCCCCACATTACCCACTTCGAAGCAGAAATCTACCCATTTCCTAAGTCAGACCCCGAGGAAACACGCTTGAGTCCTTACAAGCAGCCACTAAGCTTTATAAGGAACATCCAGTTTCTTGTTAAGGCCTTTCCTTCTCTCCATGCCCCAGTCATTGCCTTAGTTCAACTCTCTGCCACTTCGGCTGTGGGTTTTGACAATAGTCCCCAGTGGATCCTCGACTCCGGTCTTGTACTCAAATTCAAATCTACACGTATCACTTCCATGCTAAAAGTCACCCACTGGACTCCTATTTCCTGCCAGGTGAAGTCCAAAGCGTTAGCTTGATAAACATGACTATGTAAACAGAATGGTGAAAGGCAGCCATTTTGATGTCATTTTTTTGCAAAGTGTAAAGAAAGAATTATTAACCTTGCCTCACTCCTCAGCTTCACTCAACCACTGAGTTTTGCTTCATTTCTCCTTCTTAAACTTTTCCAGTCTAAGGATGACAATGAGACTCCACCAACCAGAGGTCAGGGGCAGAGAACGACACCGTATTTGGTGACATTGTGCAGTCTGCCACCACAATTCTACCTTTGGCTAATTTCCTGATACTGAACTGCAATATTTTTGCTTTCATCCCCAGGCTTCTGCACATGCTATTTCTTTTGCCTGGAATGATTTCCCCTTCTTCATTGTTGATAGGTTTATATCAGATATAACATAGATGTAGCGAATTCTGCACAATAGCAAGGTTTTGTTCAGGTTACAGTTAACTTAGATGGGTTTTCCTTCTGCTGCCGCCTCCCACCTGAGCCAGGATTTATAAAATCCTTCCCATTGCCACAATGCAGTTCAAAGAGATAGAGAGATTAGAACAAAGAAAAGTCACCTCTGAGTGACTATTCGAGGCAGCCACCATTTGTAGAGAGAGTGCACTTTAGAGGAAACCAAATTTCCTCAGAAATAAGCTTGATGACTTAAAAGATAAATTTTGAACAATTGTTGACTGAGAAACTGGAAGTTAGTATTTGCCATTTGAGTGAAAGCTGTGATACAAAGGAGCATCCTTTGCAGAGCACAGTGGTGTCAGATGTACAATTTTGTAAGGCAGGGAAGAGGATCAGCAAATACTGTAGATTCAGGGCGAGGAAAAAAGAGACTGTGCGCATTATCTGTGAAGAGACATTTCTCTTAGCAACATCTGGCTAAAAGTTTTACCAATTCTGAGGTGAAGAGGAATGCGTAGTTTTCATGCCTAAATTAACCGTTTAATAATCTATATGTAGTCAATTCCAAAGTAAGCATTGTCTTAGTCATACTCAGCTGGGGAAACAAACCCTTGTCTAAAATTATAAGCAACTATAAGGCACAATGATATTTGATGAGCTCAGGAAGAAAAGGAATCCTGTATGTCAAGTACTTCGAATTTTTAAAGTGTTTCACGGATAAGGATATTTACATTCTGAGAACACAGGAACGGAGCCAGATAGAGCACATTTAAGAGAACAGACAGGAGGGGAAGGGCAGTATTTAAATTTAAATTTACACAGGCTCTGTCTGTTATTAAGTTTATTGGAAAAGAGCTAGAAGCTTTTGGACAGACTCAGTAACTATAAATTTTTTTTCTGAGAAAGTCATTTAACGTTAACTATAAGGTTGCTATTTAATATTCATAGAATGTAACCTTCCACTGCCACATGTACAAAAGATTCTATTATTTGCTTAAACCATATTTGTTTTGTGGGAAATGGTATTTGTTTACTTAATTTGTAAAGAAAGCAACAGCCTTGTATTAATCTATATAAATTGTTCTTGCATTAGCTGGGAAATCTCTTTCTATTTCTGGACCTGTTTTCTTTTTCCTTTGGGGATTGCAAAGTAAATATATGCCTTCAGCAGATTCGAATGCAAACGTAGCATTAGGATTGGTTTCTGTGACATGACAAACTTTAATTTACTGAGCATTTACTGTGTGCCAGGCACGGTATTGCTGAATGATACCTGCCATCTCCTAATAACCCTATGTGCGTCGAGTTCAGCCAGGGAATCGGAGCCACTGTGAACAGCCTGGGTTGAGGGGCTTATTCAGTGGTGCACTGGAACTGGCTCACACAGGCTCCTGAAAACTCTCGCGTGCCTTTGTTCCCAACTCCGAGCTCAGGGACTTCATGATGGCAGCTCAAAAACTGGAAGCATTTACTCCATAGAAATCAGCAAAGGCTACCGATCAGGCTTTCCCTGGGGAGCAGGTTTATTATATAACTGTGGAAGGAGCTGGGGAAGTCAAAGTCTGGAAGAGGAAATTGGAGGGTCAGAGCTTGGAGAGAAATCTGAAAAGACATGTGCACCCAGCTGCCAGAGACAGCAAAGGGCAAGTCCTTGGAGAGGCCCGTGGGAGGCTGTTGCCTCTGTACAGCTACTGCCACTGTAGGGTGCAGCCGAGCTTCTGGTTGTGGGCTGGTGGCAGCTGGTGATCAGCAGAGTCAGCGGTCAGGAAGAAAAGCTAGACATGGAGCAGAGGAAAGTCAGGACCAGCTGGGATCCCCTGGGTTCTTCCGTCTTGTTCCATCACCATTATCTGACTGCAGAGAAGGCCTCTGCCCTTCTCCTTCCCTCTGCTTCACTTCCACCTCCCAGATTGTATGCAAGTTCCTTTTTTGGCCAATCCTAAACTTGAATGATATGGGAAACAGGTGCCGGGAAACGCAGGTCTCAGCCTGATCAAGTTGATACAGCCCAATCCGACGCATTCCCAATAGTGCAATGACACAGATACTATCATCCCCATTTTCCAGAAAAGAAAATCAAAACCTGGCAAGGTAACTTGTCTGAGGTTACACAATATATCACTAGGTCTGTTAGAATCCAAAGCCTCTCTTTTTAACTATTACACTATAGTATACTGGGAGTGGTTTTTAAAATCTTTATTATTATTAGTAGTAGTATTATTTTTTGCTGTTTTTTTAAAAATAATGACTCAGATAAAATAATCCCTTTCCCAAAGTGCTATAGGTAAACATTTGAGATGGATGAACCCATTTGACAACTATAGTCAACATTCCAGTGCGCTGAATGGTCGGACCAGGTAAGCATTTATGCAAATGTATCTTAGCAAGGCTTAGTTCAGTCTGGGTGTGCTCCATTGGCTTCTGGGGATACAAAGATGAATGATAGGATTGGATCCTTGCCATCCAGGAGCACATAGTCTATTTGGGAGAAATGGATGCAGAAGTAATTTTGGTACCTGACCATTTTATGTGCCTTTCTGGGTTTGCTCAGCCCCACCTGCCTGCCAGGCCTTGGATGGTTGCTCACTGGAAACCCTGGCCACTGCCACCGGAGTCTGAATCTTACCACCACCACCTGGGTGACAGCATGGGCTCCATATCATCTGCTGAAGCTGGGGTCTTAGGGCTTCTTAGCTCAGATCTGATTAGACTGAACTCATGGTGGGGGCGGGAGAGCTATAACATCCCCACCACTCTGACACTCAGAGGAAGCATTACAGTGCTGGCCATGAATCTGGCTTCTCCAGCAGCTCCTAGGAGGGACGAGATATTATTAATATAACTCAGGAGTGGGCAGAGGAGCTGACACTTGGTGAGGTGACCTCTGACCAATGATAAACAGGAATTAGAGGATGCTGGCAGATAACTCATCTGCCAGCATCCTCTGTGCAGTGGTTTCACACAGCTGTCTAGAAGGGAGGTTATGTGATTGAACAACTGTCTGAGTTTTCTAGAAAGATGCAGCCGGTCCAGTACCCTAGCACTTTGCTAAGCCTACCCTCCCTTCCTTCCTCGTGCTCCTTTTCCCTTTACTGTTGCTACCCTGGGATTGCACCTCCCCTAAAGCTTTGGCCTCTAATCTTTGCCTCAGACTCTGATCTCTAGGGAATCCAGGCAAAAGTAATTTTCTAAAAGTAAACAAATGCTAAATAAATGCTAACAGTGGCATATAAAAATACTATTGGAGGAGAGTTGCTAAAAAGTATAATTGTTTACTTCTATTGTGATGCTTCTCTCATGTTTCATTGTTGAAAGTCCAAGCCTTTGATACTTAACTGATTAACTAAGTTTTTAAACGAATCCCTAAGTGTTCACATGCCATGATGTGACAATATATTATGATTCTCAGTGAATGTGTTTTCATTTTAAAAGAGATCTCATTAAGCCAAACGGATGAGTAGTATGTGGACTTCATATTGTGCAGAGGGGAAGATACATGGTGATGTTCGAACCACATCTCATGGATGGTGTTCTAGTTCATCCCAATATGACAATCCTATGGGTCAGACTTGCACACTAGTCATGACTTTACGTCGTAGCATCTGTAATCATCAATATGGAGAAATAAATAACTATGCATTTTCTTTAATGGAGGTAGTGGGTGCTTTCTTTATAAAAGATTTGCAATTATTCTATATGACTATGGAAAACAGTCAAACAAAAAACCACTTTGTCCAGAAACTCTGTAGTCTAATTGTCCAGATCTCATTATAAGGGCTCATTAAAATTAATAGACTATGAAAAAATAATAGATACCTTGCATTATAATTAATATATTAGGAAAGTTTAAAAAGTATATTTCCAAACTCAGGGATAACATGCATGTGTTCTTATCTTTAAATGAGTTTGGCAACTACAGAATGGGTAAATTAACTTCCTATATTATAAGAGAAGAACTCTCCCAAATTAACTTTGGAGACTAAATCCCAAAACTGCAAATAATTGAAAATAAAGGTTAAAAATGAATACGCTGATACAGCAGTCTCCCAGAACAGAATGCATCACCACTATACAATTATAGCTGGGTTTACCAAGTGGAAGATTAAAAGAGAAACTGCCAATTACAACTTTCTGGTCAGAAAGATTTTAAGCAGAACCTTGTGGTAAAATTCAGGACAATGGTAAAATAGCATATGTACCCTAAATCATTTGAGAGTCTTTATGATAACCAGAAGATGGGCATTTTTTTTTTTTCTATCAAGATTTTACCTTTTCTTTCCTTGGTTGGAAATGGAATCATTTTGATGGAAAATTAGCAGTCACAGAGCAATGTTCAATTTCACTAAATTATGGCACAATTCTGGCTCTGTGTGTTATGAGGAGCCTTTAATACCATTGCTGCAGGACAATCAGAGATTTTTCCAGTTCTTGGTACTTGAATTGCAAAGGAGAATATTAATAAGATAAAATCCTAGGACGGAGAAATCTTTCAACTCTGAAACTCTATGCCTGGAAGAATCATAAGATACCATTTTCTCATAAAGTTCCTTTGCTTAAGAAGATCCACAATCCTGATTATTATTCAAACCTAATTTCAGCTCAGAAAACTTAAGTAAAGGGCAATCTTCAAGTTCTGAGGATTATAAAAGATGACAGGACGTATGTACTTTTGATAAAAAATGCACCAGGGGCAACAGCTGCCCACCAAAAGACGGCTGCGAGAGGCTGTCAGTCAGAATAAGAGAGAGGCAAGTCAGAGCAAATCACTGTGCCAGACTCCTGGGCAATGAAACCATTACTCCTGAAATGCTGGGCACTTAGGGAATGTTGCTGTACCGTGAAAATGACATGATGGTATTCTCAGTTTGTTATTTATCTTTAGTTTTCATTTAACGTTTATGTACTTGGAAAGGTAACCAAATTATACATTGTCCTTGTTAGGACTTGAAACAGTGTAAGGTTCATTTCATTCCTTCAACAAATATTTATTGAGTGCCTGCTGTTTACCAGGCACTATGCTAGATTCTGGGGCTATAAAATGATTCGGTCTTGATCCCTGTTCTTTAGTAGTTTAGTAGGTCCAGAGGGATATTAAAGCTGGAGGTATAATTAGATGGATAAGGACTCTTGGCCCCAGAGAGGATTAGGGAGCTGCTAAAGGTGACCTGACTTGTTGGAGACAGGGCTGAGATGATTCATGTCCTCTGGTTTATTTCCAGAGTTATTTAGAATTCATCATTCATTCATTCATTTACTCATTCAGTACATATGCATTGAGTACCAGCTCTGGGCCTTTCACCTCCCTCCCCTCTTGGGGGTTATACTTTAGCAGTGAAGCTGAAGATCAGAATGGTGAAAAAGGTACCAATTCCTTAAGCCCTAACTCAGATGCATAAATAATGTTGCTTACTTTTTTAATAAGTAAATTTAAACAATATTTCAAGTATCCTCCTACTGATGGCAGATCATTCAACATGACCAACTCCAGGTGAATCCTGTTCCTACTAGTTTTTTCACTCTTTCCTTCTTCCC
>NW_012134969.1:2269949-2271552 GCF_000956105.1 Propithecus coquereli | reverse complement strand
GGTGCTTGTCTTTCCATTCTTGGGATACCTCACTTAGTAGAATGCGTTCCAGCTCTATCCAGGAGTATACAAGAGGTGCTATATCACCATTTACTATTCAGCTTTAAGAAACAAATGCTAGGATTTTTAGACTCCAATTCCTTTAAGCCATTGTCATAGAGATGATTCTGGAAAAACTGCTTCGAAAATGAAAATATAGTTGACCCATTTTTCTTTTAACAAGCTAACCCAAGGGCAGTGATTTGGGTAGGGTGATGTGTTAGTTATTGCTCAAAGCGATAATACCCATGTATCATGCCTCATGGTTTCTGTGGGTCAGGCCTTCAGAAAAGGCACAGTGAAGACAAGTTATCTCTGCTCCACCATGTCTGGGGCCTCAGCTGGAAATCATCAAAGACGAGGGACTGGAATCATCTTAAAGCTTGCAAATGTGGTGTCTGGAGGTTGCTGTTGGCTGGGGTCCTGGCTGGGGCAGTCAGCTGGAAGATTCTCTCATGGCCACTCCATCCATGTGGTGTGGGCTTTCTTACCACATGGTGCCTGAGTTCCAAGGGCAAGATTCCAGAGAGGAAGAGAGAGAGAAAGAGAGGGAGAGAGAGAGAGAAGCCAGGTGGAAACCACATTGACTTTTATGACAAACTCCACAAATCACACAGCATCCTTTCATCAGTTGAGGCAGTTACAAATGTCCACCAGTGTGTTCAAGCAGAGCAAATGTTGACCCCACCTCTCAATGGGGAGGCTTGTGTCCATGTCCAGCTGTGAGCATGGGATATGTATGGGTGTGGCTGTCTTTGGAAAATGTAATCTGCCAGAGGGGAGATTAGTAAGAAATAGGGAGAATGAAAAACCCTGGGTAACACTACACAATGTTGTTTTGTCACATGAGTAAGTGCAACTGATAATTATCATCTGTGTGTGCAGGTGTGGCCCAAAAGAAGTAAAATGTGCATTGATGGAGAATCAAGCACTCTCTCTCTGTCTCCCTCTCTCTCCCTCTTTCTCTGTTTAATCTCTCTGCTTGAGGTGAGAGGCACTTTCCAGTTATTTGTGCCCCACTAAAGAAGCAGTAGGTCTTCCCTGGCACATTTATAAAATAGCTGAGGTTTTTCTCCCAGCTACTCCTTCAGTTTGTTGCCTGCAATGGTTAATTTTATGCCTTAACTTGACTGGGCTAAGGGATACCCAGATAGCTGGTAAAACATATTTCTGGGTGTGTCTGTGAAGTTGTCTCTAGAAGAGATTAGCATTTGAATCAGTAGACTGAGTAAAGGAAATGGCTCTCACCAATGTGGGCAGGTGTCATCCAATCCATTGAGGGCCTAGATAGACAAGAAGGGCAGAGGAAGGGCAAATTCTCACTCTCTTTTTGAGCTGGGACAGTCACCTTCTCCTGTCCTTGGACATTGACACTCTTAGTTCTCAGGCCTTTGAACTTGGAGTAAATTACACCACAGGCTTTCCTGTTTCTCCCGTGTGCAGATGACAGATAGTGGGACTTCCCGGCCTCCACAATCATGTGAGCTAATTTCTATCATTAATCTCTTTCTCATGTATAAGTCTGTATACATCCTATTGACTCTGTTTCTCTAGGAAACCCTGA
>NW_012134969.1:2259544-2268694 GCF_000956105.1 Propithecus coquereli | reverse complement strand
GCAAGAGATGGGGAAAGAATTAACAGAGAAAGTAACAACTGAACAGGTCAGTAAAGAGCTGAGTTATATAATTTGCTTGGGCTGCCATAACAAAATACTCCAGACCGGGTGGCTAAAACAACAAAAATTTATTTTTTCACAGTTCTGGAGTCTGGAAGTCTGAGATCAATGTGTCAGCAGGGTTGGTATCTTCTGAGGGCCCTGAGGGAAGGATATTTTCCAGGCTTTTCTCCTTGGCTTGTAGGTGGCCATTGTTTTCCTGTGTCTTCATGTTGTCTTCCCTCTGTATGTGTCGGTGTCCAAATTTCTTCTTCTTATAAGGTTACAAGACACATCAGATAGGGCCCACCCTAATGACCTCACTTTAACTCACCTCTGTGAAGACCCTATCTGTACATAGAATCACTTTCTGAAGTTCTGGGGGTTAGGACTTCAACATATAGAATTTGGGGGTGTGCACACAGGTTAGCCCATAGGAGTGAGGAAATGCAGAAATGTTTGTGTGAAGACCCAGAGCTGGGAAAGGGTGCTCTGTGGCTGGAGAGGACCAAAGCAGCTTTGTGATCTGAGTGGAAAAGGTCTGGGGCTCGGAATGGGGAAGGGGATCGTGGTGGAAGACGTGTTTGTGCTGGGAGGCACAAGCTGGGAAACATCGCTAAGGAAGGTGGGTTTATTCTACAGGGGGTGGGAAATCATGGATAATTTTAAGCAAAGGAGTGGCATGATCAGACCTGTCTTCCATTTATGTAGATGTTGCTGTCAAAATACCAAGTGTTGGTGAGGATGTATAGCACTTGGAATAATCATGAACAGCTGGTAGGAATATAAAATGGAACAACCATATTGAAAAATAATTAGACAGATCCTTAACCATGCACCTACAACATGATCAAGTATTCCTCTCCTAGGTATTTATTCAAGAGAAATGAAAGCATCTATGTAATGATGTGTACGTGAATGTTAATAGCAGCTTTCCTCATAATCGCCAGAAACTAGAAACAATCCAAATGTCTATCGACAGGTGAATAGGTAAATAAATTGTGGCATATCCATTCAATATAATACCTATTATCAATAAGATGGAAAGAATTATTGATAATCACAACTTGGATAAATGTCAAAATAATTATGCTGAGTGAAAGACTCTAAGCCAAAAAAAGAAAAGAGTATAGTGTATATACGGTATATAAATGATTCCACTTATATAAAATTTTAGAAGATACAAACTAATCTGGAGCAGGAGCAGGAAGGGAGATATTACAAAGGGGCATGAGGAAACTATTACGGGTGATATAAATGTTCCTCATCTTGATTGGAGTGATGTTTTCATGAGTGTGTGCATATGTCAAAACTCTTCAAATTGTATTCTTTAAGTACAGTTTATTGTATGTCAGTTACACCTCAATAAAAAAAAACAAAGCAAACAAAAGGAAAAAAATCCCAAAATAAACAAGAAAAAAGGAATGTGGAATGGATTAAAAAAATAGAGCATAGACTTGAGGAAGCAATATCAGTTAGGAGGCTACTCAGAAGACCAGCAAGGGATTATGAGAATCTGAATGAGGCTGAGTAGGTGGTGCCCACTTGACTTTGTCCTACTTCTGTTCTGAGACTCAAGATTTCGGGAACTCAACTCCTGAGGGCTGAAGAAAGACATTTTGTGCCCATGTGATGGTGGAAGACACTGGCCTTCCTTCCTCTTACTCCCCTCTGTATGCTAGAAATCATTTATTTCAGGCATTCATGGCGGTTGTGAAGAAGATAGACAAATACCAGCTGTGCTCATGAGGCTACATTCTAACGGGAGACAAAAAATAATATGTCAGGTAGTGCTAGGCACTATGAAGGAAAAGCAGGGTAAGGAGCCAAGTGATGTATGGGTACTGGGTGTGGAAAGTACGTTAGAGAGGCGTTTAGAAAAGGCCACTGTAGGGATATGACGTTTAGATCTGCATGAAGTGGCAAAGGGAAGTTAGTTGGGATCAGGGACAAGTATCCTCGGTTGAGAGACTGGCAGTGGCTTGTCAAGAAGGCTGGAGTGGCTGGAACGAGTAGGAAGAGCAACAGCAGGAACTTACGTAGGCTCCTGATTTGCCACCAACATGTGCCCAGACGAGCTCCCTGGTAATTTATACTGGGTGCTCCTCTTACAACAAAGTTATTCAAATATTGTTTGAAATACTATTCGGTTGGCTGCATCTTATTCTCTTTCTGATGCCATCTCTTTCTTTCTTTCTTTTTTTTTTTTTGTAAGGTTGTGGTTGATCATGGCATTTGTTGTAATGGGATTTAATCTACATCTCATTAGATTCTAAGGTGTGAAAAATTTTACCAAGGTGTCTTTATTTACCATCTATCTTAATGCCTGGTGGTGAGTTGAATCACAAATTAAAACAAATCTGAATATGACCAAGAGATGGATACACCCAAGTGGTTGACAAATTAAGATTGTTGATATGTCCCTATAAATTTTGACTTTACAAATGTATTATTAAGAGGAAGCAACAAGCAAACATTCTTGGCCAGCTATGATGAGCTGAGCATTTCCACGTCTTAATTAATTCTCTGAACGACCCTGTTTTAACACCATTGTGCAGCTATAGAAATCAAGGTTCCGAAGCATTAAATTACTTGTCCAAGGTCACACAGCTAGTTAAATGCCAAGGTTAGGATTCCAAGTCACGTCGGCTGCCTCCTGGCTTGGAGCTCCTGTCCCTGCACCGTGTCAGTCTTTAGTGTGATGCTTCGATATCCATAATGCCAGGCTGTCACTGACTGAATAGAGAGACAGACAGTCCTCTAAAGAAAGCAAACCACTTCCTTGAGAAAAAGCCCCAAGGCTTTATTTTCCTGATTGTCAGACCTACCTATCTGTCTGAACGTTGCAGAGGAGACAGTGTCTGGCTTCAGCTACTCCCCACTTCCGACAAGAATTCTCCAAAGGGACTGGTGGCAGAAGGAGGATGGGGGAAGTGGCTGGGTCAGCCAAGCGTGATTGAACACTCTTCCAGTATCCAAGACCTGATAAAAATCTGGGACCTCTGGGCACTCGATTTTTAAAGTAATCCTGTCAGTTCTGTAATAATAGTAATAAATTAACCAAACAGCAGATTCAGTGGTATTTTATGTCCTAAGGGTATTGCTTTCACACTTCAACTTGATAGCATGATTTATCAAGAGATAAATTACAGCTGGGAATGAATGGATTTACTGATGTCAGGGAGAGGACAAGTATATTCTGAAGATGTTACCAGTGATGGGCATGTACCTGACAAGCATACTTGAAAATCCCCAAACAAAAAGCTTCTCTTTGAAGGCTGAATAACTTCACTTTGGATGTAGGTCATTGCAAGGACAGAAGGATTTTGGGAGTCTAATTATCCCCCTCCTCAAATCAATGTGACTGAAAAATATTAATTATATTGCTCTCGGGGGAGGGGGTTGTGTAGTCACTTCCAACGTTTTCTAAAACCAATCAGGAGGATAACTAAATAAAGGAATGCGGGGTTATGCTCCTGTCAATGAATGTGTAAGTGCCACTTCCCCCAACCCTTCACTGGATGTAAGGGCAGGTGGAATTACTTCGGGAGGTGGCTCAGGAGAGTCATCAGAAAGCAGAACTGAGAAGGACAGCCCAGGTTGAGGGCAGAGATGGCTTGGGCTCTCATATTTGGAAGAGAAGTCCCTGGAAATGTGTGAAGTTGGCTTTCTCTATATTTAGGCAGACACGGAACTGTGAGCTGAGAGTGGGTTTTGCCCTGCAAATCCATAAATGCTTGTGAGTCTCTCTAAAGGAAAGGCATAGTAGAAGAATTGTTGGTGAGAAATGGTGTTGTTAGGTAGATAGCAAGGGAACTCCAATTCTCCCAGGGACAAACGCAGGTGCCTCACCATGGTGCTGCCTCTAGCAATTGCTCCACTTGGGGAAGAAGGACAAAGGCAGGCGTCTTGGGGCTGCCCCACCTTAATCCTGCCCTGAACGACTGCCACATCTGGGGGAAGGAGGAGCCCCTGCTTATCTGCAAAAGAATTCAGGGAATTCCCCAGCCTTCAGGGCTCAGCAGCCCAGGCATAATAGGATCTGTAAAGTGACCTGGAGTAACCTAGCTAATTATCATGTCATTAACTGTCCATCAAAGTGGTTCGATGGTGATGTGTAAAACACAAGGAGGGCCCAATTGATACACTATAAAACAGGACCCCAGACCATAACCAGAGCCCTTTTGTTATGAGCAGGGGTGGGGGGGTGCTGTTGTCATCTATGGCGAAGGTATCTTGCTCTTGCTCTGTAAACCTGTCTTGTCCTTCCTCAATAAACTTTGTTTCATGCTTGCCTTGCTTTTGGTGTGTGCCAAGAGCACACCAAGAACCGAGAACAGAGGGCTATGACCTGACAGTCTAATGAAAGTGCTCTAAAAGTCTTTTTGAGCCTTTTATGACAATAAGAAGAACAGGCTTATTTTTTGTGGGCAGGAGCATACAGTGGTGAGGATAGCTGGGGTAGGGTTGGGTACATGCTATTAGCCCTTAACAGTATCTTGAAGAAAAATAACTCTAAACTTGGAGCATCTACCTTATGAAAGAGGCAACTTAAAGGTATCTTGAGCCTTGGAACATTTAAAATACGTTTTTAAAACAAACTCTAAAATCTGGGCAGTGTACATTTAATAAGCCAAAAAGTCAAATTGTGCCCAAGAAATGAAAGCAAAAATATAAGTCATTAGAAAAAGTAGATGTAGAAATAAGATTTAACTTCAGAAGAAACCAAGCAGATAAGCTCATTAATGAATAGTCCACTCAAGAAACAAATAGGATTTAAAATGCTTCCAGCTTTTGGATGGTTTAAAGCCAGCCATGACTAAACAACTATGCACACAGATTAAAAGGAAATGGTGCATTCCAGTTTCTTGTTAAATCTCTTTAAGTTTACCAATAGCCTGAAGCATCTGTTAAAATCCCAGGGAGGTGCTACAAAGAATTATTTTAAACCTTGAAATTCAGGGCACCTGAAAAAGTAAAGGTGCATGTCATTTTCCCTCTTGCAGATAAACAGCTTTGCCATGTATAAATTGTGAAAAGTGTTATAAACGTATAGTTTCCCACGGTATAATCTATGTGAATTTCTCTAGGCTTGGATTTTTTAAAATTGTAAAAATACTTAAGTTTCATCATATGTTTTTTTCTGACCAAATTGCAGACAAATTTTTATAGGAAAAGATGATCAAGCCTGGGGCAGTACTCCTGGACTTTGGGGAAGCATCTTGTTTTCAGGATAAACCTTGAAGATAGAACTTCACCATCTTGGACATCTGACCTCCAGATAAATCCTCCAAAAAGAAAAAAAAAAAACCCTAAGGGCTAGAGAAGTCATCTTTAACATGCATTCTTCATATTCTCTTAGAGAAAATATGCCCATGGCTAATGTGAGAGGCGGAGCAGAAATGAACAGAGGCTCAAATTTTTCTACTTGGGAGTCAGAATTTGGGTGTGGAGGTGAATTTGGATAGGTGTCAAAAGCAACCGTTGGCCTTGATGCTTTTGGGATTATCTATACTTCTAGTGGGCAGCTAGTGGGTGCTAACATTGGGGAGCAGGGCTACCCAAACTCACTGGGCTCAAATTAAGGTCGACAGAAAACCCAGATTTGGCAACCTGCCAGCCTGCTATATTACCCCTTTTCTCAACTTTACATTAAATCAAAAGTAGGAAGGTCGGGCAAGGGGTGAATTCTTCTACTTCTGTTATTGCTCTTCTTTTGAGGCTCGATTTAGCCCAAGATGGGCAAGAAAAGTGAAACTGCTGATATTATTTATATGTCCATGCAGAAACACACTGCCTCAGCCTTTTGTCTTTTCTGGACCAATTGGCACAACCATTGTTTTGTTTTGTTTTGTTTGATTTGATTTAGAACAGTGGTTATCAATTTTTTCTGCCTTTGGTTTGTTGAAGTAAAATTTTCTCTGAGTCACAAATTTTGCCTGCTTCATACAACCACTTAAATATAATACATTTAAAAAATTATATTGCAGGAAGAAATGGGAAAAAATGACATCTTTTTTTAGGTTTTTGTCTTTTATTTCCGAGTATTATGGGGGTACAAATGCTTTGGTTACATTAGTTGCCTTTGCACTGCCAACAAGCGTGCCCATACCCCAGATAGCGCGCACTGCATTCGTTAGGTGTGGATTTACCCATCCCTTCCTCCCCCCTCCCACCTGCCTGATATCCTGTGAATGTTACTTCCCATAGGTATACATTAATGTTGATCAGTTAGTACCAATTTAATGGTGAGTACTTGTGGCATTTGTTTTTCCATTCTTGTGATACTTCACTTAGAAGAATGGGCTCCAGCTCCATCCAGGATAATACAACAGGTAGTTCATCATGTTTTTATGGCTGAGTAGTACTCCATGGTATACATATACCACATTTTGTTAATCCACTCCACTCATGTATTGAGGGGAATTGGGTTGTTTTCACATCTTTGCTTTTGTAGTTTGTAAAAATTCATCAGGGCACATTCTTCTTCCATAGATGATGTGTTATACTTAAAAATGATGCCATTTTCTTATGGTTTCATTTTTAAGTAAAGTATAACATATCATCTATGGAAGAATGTGCCCTGATGAATTTTTACAAACTACAAATTGAACATTCCCATGTAAGCCCCCCTCAGGTGAAGAAATAGAATATTACAAGAACCCCAGCACCACCCCCTCAACCCACGCTTCTTTACAATTACTATATGACAAGGATAACCACTATTTTGATTTCTATCACAGATCAGTTTGTTTTTAAAATCTCCTTTAAATAAATGGAATTGTACAATGTGTATTCTTTTGGTTTGGTTTCTTTCCTTCAACATCATGGTTGTGAGCGTCATTAGAGTTGTTGCTGTAGCAATAGTTCATTCATTCTCATTGCTCCAATATTTCATTGGGTGAATATACACAGTTCATTTATCCTTTGTACTGTGGATGAATATTTGGAATGTTTATAGTTTTTGCCTATTATGAATTATATTGCTATGTACATTCTTGTACATATCTTTTATGGAACATATGCACCATTAGTGTTGGTTGTATACTTAGGAGTGAAATTGATGGGCCAAAGAGTATGCATATGTTCTGTATTAGTAAATACTAATTGTTTTCCAATGTGATCATAGCAATTAACATTCTGGTTTGAGAATCTGGCTCTACATTCTTACTATTACTTGATATTGTGCCTTTTTTTAGTTCTTCTGGTAGCTGTATGAAGCCACCATTTCAAGACTAGACATTGTAAAACATAATAGTTAAGTTAAACATTTTTTAAAAAACATGCATTTTTGTGTTAGAAGATTAAACGATATACTGAGAGAGCCAAATATATGGATGACCTCACTGGGAATAGTAGTGACAGAGAATTTATGTATGCACAATGTTTTGAGGATAGCTAGTCTAAATTATTCTCTATAAGATGTGCAGCATTGCTTTAAAATGTGGGAGATTAGAATTTAAATAAAAATAAAACATTTTTTCACTCAATTCATGTTTCATGGGCATTTTGAAGAATTGCGATCAATACCTGATTGCAGGCTATTTGATCACTGGTTAATCTACATCAGCACAAAAAATGTGCTGCAACAGGGAGTCTGTTCATATGCTAAATATTCTGAAGCATTTTTCCCTGCGGTAATGTAAATTCTGCTGTCATTTATTAATTCATTTTCCATTATTTCTACAAACTTTAAGTTTTGAAAGGAAGTCTACATATGTTTCTTATTGTTTTAGAGCTGTTAAAAGTTGTCATTCATTACTTTAAAAATCACATTGAACATATTCACAAAGTGCCTAGCTCTGTGCTCATCATGTGGCAACGTCTGACACCAAATGTCAGTTAGGAATGCATGTGGCAGCAATAACTAATTGGCTAAGAGTAGCTCAAACATTGTGTTTATTTTTCTCACATAATGAGAGAGACATATTTGCTGGGTTTAAGACATATTTACCAGCTAGTTGCTGGTATTGCTTCAGCTGATCTGCAATGTCATTAGGCATCTGGCCTTCATCATTCTGCTCCATCATCCTTAACGCACCAGCTTTCATGCTGTTGCTTCATGGTTGCAAGATGGCTGCTATACTTCTGGCATCACATCCGCATTTGAGAAATAAAAGAAGAAAAGAGGGGGTGATTTCAGCTATAAATTTCCTATTTATCAGGAAAAGTAAAGAGCCTCAGAAGACTTCTGCTTACATTTCTGTATTAATTATCTATTCTGTGGAACAAATAACCCTGAAAATCAGTGGTAAAACAACAACAGCAACAACAATACTGCAGGGAATACAACAAAAACCCCAAAATTATTATTTTACAATTTCTATGGATCAGGAATTCCACCAAGGCTTAGCTAGGTGGGTCTGGTGCAGGGTCTCTCATGAAATTGCAGTGAGGATGTTGGCAAGGGCTGCAATCATCTGAAGGTGTGACTGTGGCTGGGGAATCCGCTTCTCAGGTGGTTCACAGCCAGGATGGCCTTTCTATAGTCCAGGTTGTGTTCTTACATGGCAGCTAGCTTCCCTCAGAGCAATGGACCTGAGAGGCAGCAAGGCAGAAATCACATTATTTTATGAACTAGCTTCATAAGACTAACACTATGGTTTGAATGTAGCCCCCCAAATTCAGATGTTGCCAATGCGATAGTATTAGGTAAAGCAAAGGCTGAAAGGTGATTAGGCAATGAAGGCTTCTTTCTCCTGAATGGGATTGAGGCCTTTAGAAACTTCACAGTGTTCAGTTAGTTGGTTCATTTGCTCTTTTGCTTTCTGCCATGTGAGGATGCAGCAAGAAGGCCTTCACCAGTCATCAACTGCTGGTGCCTTCATCGTGGACTTGCAGCCTCCAGAACTGTGAGAAACAAATTTCTATTCTTTATGAATTACCCAGGCCCAGGTATTTTTTTTGCTGAAACAGAGTCTCATTTTGTTGCTCAGGCTAGAGTGCCATGGCATCAGCCTAGCTCACAGAAACCTCAAACTCCTGGGCTCTACAGGCGCACACCACCATACCTGGCTAATGTTTTTCCTATTTTTAGTTGCTCAGCTAATTTCTTTTCCTATTTTTTAGTAGAGATGGGGATCTTGCTCTTGCTCAGGCTGGTCTCGAACT
>NW_012134969.1:2257894-2258379 GCF_000956105.1 Propithecus coquereli | reverse complement strand
TAATGTAAATACTGAGGGCTGGCCAGCATGTGGGGAAAAAAGGATTATCTAACACCACTGGTTTATGCAATGCAATTTGACAAACTTCACCAAGAACATTCAACATGTTTGTACTTTTTTATCTGATAATTTCACTGATAGGAATTGAGTCTAAGGCAATAGCAGAAATGCATTCAAAAATGTATTTATGAAATGGTACGTCTTAATATTACTTATAATGGAAACAAAAATAAAATTACCTAAATGTCCCCCAATACTGTAGTTCCCAACCCCGGGCCATGGACCGGTTTGGTCTGTGGCCTGTTACCAAACTGGCTGCAGAGCTCTGCCTCCCACCACCTCCGCAATCCCCCCCATACCCTCCCCTGGGCCAGTGGAAAACTTGTCTTCCATGAAACTTAGGAACTGGTTAGCACAGCAGAAGGTGAGCGGCCAGTGAGCAAGTGAAGCTTCATCTGTATGTACAGCCACTCCCTTCCCCATTG
>NW_012134969.1:2233652-2257401 GCF_000956105.1 Propithecus coquereli | reverse complement strand
GAGAGAGAGAGAGAGAGAGAGAGAGAGAGAGAGAGAGAAAGAGAGAGAGAATTTGTGTACTATAATTCTAGGGAATTTATGTATAAAAAATGCTAAAACTCATTTTGTCAGGAAGTGGTAGATTAAATCCTACAATAATGCATTAACTCTTTCAGGTCACTAAGGGACCAATTAGTGCATTATGCTAAAGGGTACTAAATTGTATCCTACTAGCCTGGAGGAGACTAGGCATGTCCCGGAGCTCTAACTCACATCACCCCTGGGAAGTGATTCAAATCTGGAAAGAAGCTGGTTCATTGAATATTAATTGAATGGGTGAATAAATGAAGGGAAAGCAAAGAAGGGAGCTAACAAGCTAACATTTATTGATTATTTACTATGTGCCAGGGGCTTCCCATTCATTATTTCATTTAATTCTTATGGCAAGCTTATGGGGCCCACATTATTATTATTACTATTTTACAGGAGAGGAAATTGAATTCATATCATAGATATAAACAATTTCTGCCCCTTCTTGTAGGAATATGCAGGTACTGACTTTAGATAGTCACTAATTTGCTGTGGTCAGGAGTATAAAATCCCTCTTGGACCCATATAGTCCTTTTTTCAGGCTGACTGATTCATAAAATTCTGCAGTTCGGGATATCATTCCTTTACAGAGTATGGCTTTTCTGAGCATTCCATAGTATGTGGTATCCTTGGAGATAGTGAATTGTAGGGGGCGGGACCTCTGGACAGTGAAAAACCCTGTGGGCTATCAGTCATTTACACTGATATAAGGCTAGGTTTCATGTTACTTTCTGAGAACCATTTTTTTTTTATTTCAGCATATTACAGGGCTACAAATGTTTAGGTTACAGATATTGCCTTTGCCTCACCAGGGTCAGAGCTTCAAGCATGTCCATCCCCCAGACGGTGTGCACTGCACCTATTAGGTGCGAATGTATCCATTCCCTCCTCCCCGCTCCCACCTACCCAACACACTATGAATTTTACTACTATATGTGCACATAGTGTTGCTCAGTTAATATCAATTTGATGGTGAGTATATGTGGTGCTTGTTTTTCCATTCTTGTGATACTTCACTTAGTAGAATGGGCTCCAGCTCTATCCAGGATAATACAAGATGTTCTAGATCACCTTTGTTTTTTGTGGTTGAGTAGAACTCCATGGGATACACATACCACATTTTATTAATCCACTCATGCATTGATGGGCACTTGGGTTGTTCCCACATCTTTGAAATTATGAATTGTGCTGCTATAAACATTCGAGTGCAAATGTCTTTTTTATGGAATGTCTTTTGTTCTTTTGGGTAGATGTCCAGTAATGGGATTGCTGGATTAAATGGTAGTTCTACTTGTAGCTCTTTGAGGTATCCCCATATTACTTTCCATAGAGGTTGTACTAGTTTGCAGTCCCACCAGCAGTATATGAAAGTTCCTATCTCTCCGCATCCACGCAAACATTTATTGTTTTGGGACTTTTTGATAAAAGCCAATGTCACCAGAATTAAGTGATAGCTCATAGTGGTTTTGACTTGCCTTTCCCTGATTATTAGAGATGTTGAGCATTTTTTTGTGTGTTTGTTGGCCATTAGTCTATCTTCTTTTGAAAAGTTACTGTTCATGTCCTTTGCCCACTTTTTGATAAGATTTTTTGATTTTTTTCTTGCTGATTTTCCTGAGTTCCGTATAGATTCTAGTTATCAGCAATTTATCAGATGTTTAGAATGTGAATATTTTCTCCCATTCTGTAGGTTGTCTGTTTGGTCTCGTGATAATTTCCTTGGTTGTGCAGAAGCTTTTAAATTTGATCAGGTCCCGTTTATTTATTTTTATTGTTGCTGCGATTGCCTTTGGGGTCTTCTT
The DNA here is from genome assembly GCF_000956105.1 of Propithecus coquereli. Taxonomy (NCBI): domain Eukaryota; kingdom Metazoa; phylum Chordata; class Mammalia; order Primates; family Indriidae; genus Propithecus; species Propithecus coquereli. The sequence goes on along the minus strand of NW_012134969.1, from coordinate 2,255,530 downwards.
CATAAATTCTTTGCCTAGGCCAATATCTATAAGAGTTTCTCCAACATTTTCTTCTAGAATTCTTATACTTTCATGCCTTAGGTTTAAGTCTGTTATCCACCGTGAGTTGATTTTTGTGAGAGGTGAGAGGTGAGGATCCTGTTTCAGTCTTCTACATGTGGCTATCCAATGTTCCCAGCACCATTTATTGAATAAGGATTCTTTTCCCCAGTATATGTTTTTGTCTGCTTTGTCAAAGATTAGATGACTATATGAGGGTGGTTTCATATCTGGTTTTTCAGTTCTGTTCCATTGGTCTATGGCTCTGTTCTTATGCAAGTACCATGCTGTTTAGTTACTATAGCCTTGTAGTATAGCTTGAAATCTGGCAAATTGATGCCTCCCAATTTGTTCTTTTTGCTTAACATTGCTTTTACTATTTAAGGTCTTCTCTGGTTCCATGTGAAGTGTAGAATTATTTTTTCTAGATCTGTGAAAAATGATGTTGGTATTTTAATGAGGGGTTGTATTGAATCTGTATAGATCACTTTGGATAGGATAGACATTTTAACAATGTTGATTCTGCAGACTCATGAACATGCTATGGCTTTCCACCTGTTTATATCCTCTGCTATTTCCTTCCTCAGTGTTTCATAGTTCTCTTTGTAGAGGTCTTTTATCTCCTTAGGTAAATATATTCCTAGGTATTTTATTTTCTTTGTTGCTATTGTGAAGGATATTGAGTCTTTGATTTGGTTCTCAGTTTGACTATTGTTGGCATAAAGGAATGCTACTGATTTCTGTACATTGATTTTGTAACCTGAGACTTTGCTGAATTTGGTTATCAATTCCAGTAGTCTCATGGTGGAATCTTTGGGGTTTTCTAGATATAAGAGCATATCGTCAGCAAAGAGCGATAGTTTGACCTTTCCTGCCCCCATTTGGATGCCCTTCACTACCTTCTCTTGTCTGATTGCTCTGGCTAGTACTTACAGCACTGTGTTGAATAGAGGTGGTGATAGAGGGCGACTTTGTCTAGTTCCAGTTCAAAGCAGGAATGCTTTAAATTTTTCTCCGTTCAGTATGATGTTGGCTGTGGGTTTGCCATATATGGCTTTTGTGATTTTTAGATAAATCCTGTCTATGCCTATTTTGTTAAACATTCTTATCATAAAAGGATGCTGAATTTTGTGGAATGCTTTTTTTCTGCATCTATTGAGAGGATCATATGGTCTTTATTTTTACTTCTATTTATGTGTTGAATTACATTTATAGATTTGCATATGTTGAACCATCCCTGCATCTCTGGGATGAAGCCCACTTGGTCTTGATGGATTATTTTTTTGATAAGCATCTGAATTTGGTTTGCTAGGATTTTGTCGAGAATTTTTGCATCTGTAGTCATAAGGGATATTGGTCTATAGTTTTTTTTTGTTGTTGTTGTTGTATCCTTTCCTGGTTTTGGTATCAGGGTCATGTTGGCTTCATAAAACATGTTGGGGAGGATTCCTTCCTTCTCAATGTTGTGGAATAATTTCTGTAGGATAGGCACCAGTTCTTATTTGTAGGTCTGGTAAAATTTGGGTGTGAAACCATCTGGTCTGGGACTTTTAGGAAGGTTTTTTTATTGCTGCTTCAATTTCTGTTCTTGATATTGGTCTGTTCAGGAATTCTATTTCTTCCTGATTGAGCCTAGAAAGGCTGTGTGTTTCTAAGAATTTGTCCATTTCCTCCACATTTTCAAGTTTATGTGCATAGAGGTTTTTATAGTATTCATACATGATATTTTGCATTTCCATGGTATCAGTTGTAATTTCTCCTTTTCCGTTCCTTTTTCTTTTTCTTTCTTTCTTTTTTTTCTCAGCAACTACCATCAAAATTTGATAGGGCAAACATTCGAATGGGTCATTGCTGCCACAGGGGGCTCCTTTTTCATTCCAGATTGAGCTTATTAGAATTCCTTCTTTTCTGCTTCTTGTTAATCTAGCAAGAGGCATGTCAATTTTGTTTTTTTTTCAAAGAACCAATTTTTTGTTTTATCTATCTTTCATATTGTTTTTTGTTATCAATTTCATTTAGTTCTGCTCTGATCTTTGTTATTTCTTTTCTTCTGCTGGGTTTCGGGTTGGTTTGCTCATCCTTTTCCAGTTCTTTGAGATGATTCATTAGATTGTTGATTTGTGATCTTTCTGTCTTTTGGATGTAGGCATTTATTGATATAAATTTTCCTCTCAGGACTGCTTTAGCTGTGTCCCACAGATTTTGATAACTTCTGTCTCCTTTACCTTTTAGTTCAGAGAATCTTTTGATTTCCATCATAATTTCCTCCTTAACCCAATAATCATTCAGCAGAAGGTTATTTAGTTTCCATGACCTTGTGTAGAGATAAGAGTTTCTGTTGGAGTTGATTTCTGATTTTATTCCACTGTGGTCTGAGCAAATGCATGGCATAATTTTTATTTTTTTAAATTTGTTGAGACATGCTTTATGGCCTAGTATATGGTCAATTTTAGAGAATGTCCCATGAGTTGATAAGAAAAATGTACATTCAGTGGTTTTTGGATAGAATGCTCTGTAAATGTCAGTCAGGCCCATTTGTTTTAGAGTTCTGTTTAAGTCTATTGTTTCTTCATTTATTTTATGTTTGGAGGATCTGTCCTGTTCTGTCAGAAGGGTGTTGAAGTCTCCAGCTATTATGGTGTTGCTGTTTATCATTTTGTTTTGATCAAGTAGGATTTGCTTTATGAATCTGCGTGCACCTGAGGTAGGTGCATAAATATTTAGAATTGTTATGTCTTCTTGTTGAATTGTACCCTTCACCATTATATAGTGACCATCTTTGTCTTTCATTACTTTTGTTGACTTGAAGACTAAATTATCTGAAATCAGATTTGCTATGCCAGCTTTCTTTTGGCTTTCATTTGCATGGAATATTGTTTTCCGTCCCTTCACCTTGAGTCTGAATGAATCCTTGTGGATTAGATGTGTTTCGTAAAGACACCAGATACTTGGCTTGTGTATATTTATCCATTTGGCCAGCCTATGTCTCTTTAGTGGGCAGTTCAAGCCATTAACATTTATTGAAATAATTGACAAGTGGACAGATTTCTGTTCATCCTATTCAGTTGGACTTCGTTGCTTTGTTTTCTCTCTTGAGCCACTGTGGTATCTGGCCTTTGACCTTCAGCTTTCGGATGATTTTACACTGGTGAGTGTTTATTGTACCGATCTATGTGTAACCCTGTTCTGAGTACTTCCTGGAGGGCAGGTCTTGTCTTGATGAATTTCTTCAGTCTTTGCTTGCCTGAAAATGTATTTATTTCACCTCATATAAGAAACTTAGTTTTGCAGGATACAAGATTCTAGGCTGGGCATTATTCTGTTTGAGAAGAGTGTGAATGGGGCCCCAGTCTCTTCTGGCTTGTAAGGTCTCAGTTGAGAAGTCTGTAGTTAGTCTGATTGGTTTTCCTTTGTAGGTTACCTACTTCTTTCACCTTAAAGCTCATAGGAGGACGTCTTTCGTGTTTATTTTGGCCAGTCTGATGACTGTGTATTGCGGTGTCTTCCTATTTGCAATGAATCTCCCAGGAGTCCTTGGAGCTTCTTGTACCTGTATATCTAGATTTCTAGCAAGGCCAGGGAATTTTCCTCCATTATATCCTCAAATAGTTTATCCAACCCTTAGGTATTGTCTTCTTCACCCTCAGGGATGCCTATAATTCTCATATTAGGGCTCTTCATATAATCCCACATTTCTTGTAGGCTTTGCTCTTTTCTCTTATTTCTCTGCTCTATCTCTGCAACTGACTTGTTTAATTGAAAGGTATCATCTTCAGTCCCTGAGATTCTTTCTTCTGTTTGATCTACCCTATTCTTGAGGCTTTCCACTGTGTTTTGTAATTCCTTGAATACATTCTTCATTTCCAGAAGTTCTGTTTGATTTTTCTTTAATCTTTTAATTTCTTTAGTGAACTTTTATTTCAAGTCCTGGTTTCTTTGTGTTGGGTATCCATTTTCTCTTACATATAATTGAGTTTTCTTACAATCCATGTTTGAAATTCTTCTTCTGTTATTTTAGTGTTCTGAATTTGGTTGCTATCCATTGCTAGAGAGCTGGTATTCCCCTTTGGGGGTGTCATTTCAGTTTGATTCTTCATACTTCAGAGTTCTTTCATGGATTCCTTCCCATTTGGAGCAGCTGTTGCTTGTTTCCTTTCAACTTTCCTTTAGATAATGACATGCCAAGTTTAGTCTCTGAGCCAGTAGTTGGTGCCTGTGGGTGAGATTTAACCACACCCTGTGTGATGAGTCAATAAATGCAGTAAAAGGGCATGAAAATTGACCTCCCTGTCAGTAGATGGTGCTTGCCGGAAGGAGCAAGCTACAGTGTTGTTTTTGGGTCCTGTAACCAGCTCTTGTTCCTCTGGAGAGGCACTCCAGTGCTTCAGGTGGTGGTGGAGGGCCAGAGACTTCCAAGTGTGTCCTTATTCTCCACCTCAGTGGAGGCAGATGGGGGAGTGAGGCTGGGTGGAGCTGGGTTGGATGAGCCTTCCCTCAAGCACCACAAATGCTGTTAGCAGGAGTCAAAGGTCTGTTCTCTACTTCTGGGCAAAGCTGCCAGGAAGGGGCTGAAATGGCCCCACTCTGCCAAAAAGTCTGTGTGTTCAGCTGGGGCTGTCTGAGACCTCCAGTCTGGCAGTCAGAGGAGGCCTTGCTCCTTTCCATCCTCTCCTATTCTGCAGTTTCACAGGCCTCTGCCAGCAATCAGAACCTCAAGCCAGCGAAGCTCCCCTGACTGTGATGCTAGTCTGGTGGTTCCCTGCCCAGGATCACGGCCTGAGCTGGGAGTGCAGCCCTCCCATAGGAGGAGGGTTGCTCCTCAAGCATGCTGCAGCTAGGACCCACTCTGATCTTCCCTTGAAGGTACACACAGCTCAGTAGACTAGTTCACAAATACCCCTTCTGTGCCCCCAGGCAATGCTATGGAGACCTGGGTGTACAGGGTCTGGCCTGCAGGCCTGTCCCCAGGGCCTGGAGATCAATCCCTGACCATTCCATGGAGAAGAATGCTGGTCTCAAGTCACCCATGGGGTGCCCAAGCTCCATGTCTCTCTGTATCGCGGTTTGCCTCATTCTCCTGGAGTTACCAGGCAAGCGGCACCAGGGAGGGATGGTGGGTAGGGAGCTCACAGTCCTAGTACTCCTCAGTCTGCTGCAGTGCCCCAAAAGGAAAGGTCCCCTTCCCTGTGGATGCTAAATTGTCTCTCTCTGCAGCTGCGAGTAGGGGAGGGGAAGGGAAGGGGAGAATGAAGCAATATGGTGCCTGCTGATCAGCTCAGATCTGTGGGGCGGGACATGTCCTGAGGGAACTGGGAGCCTGGTGCCCTGTCCTCAAGAGACTCACCAATCACTGGCAGCAGCTGTTTCTGGGCTGGTGTTGGCAGGTCTCTCCAGCAGCTCAGGAGCCCCACCAGCAGTCCGAGATGCAAGGGACGGAAAATTTAACTGCTCTACCTACCCTTGTTGCTGGTTTCCAAGCCTCTCAGAGTTTAGATTCCGCCAGTGTCTTTCTCCTTCTAGTTCTTCTCCACAACCTTTTCCTGTGGAGTCTCTTGTAGGTTCAGGTACCCTTCCTTTTGACCCTCATCCGATCTATGTTTGTCTGCCTGTTTGTTTTTTCGCTTTCATCTAAAATCTTTCCTTCTTGCAGAGACACTCTGGCTGGAGGTGATTCTTATCTGCCATCTTGCCTCTGAGAACCATTTTTAATTAAAAAAAAATTAGTAAAATGGGCTGGGTGCAGTGGCTCATGCCTATGATTCTAGCACTTTGGGAGGCTGAGACAGGAGGATTGCTTAAGATCAGGAATTTGAGACCAGCCTGTGCAAAATAGCAAGACCCTGGTATCTACAAAAAAATTTTTTTAAAAATTAGCCAGGCATGGTGGTGTGCACCTGTAGTCCCAGCTACTGAAGAGGCTGAGGTGGGAGGATCATTTGGGCCCAGAAGTTGGAAGTTGCAGTGAGCTATGATGACACCACTGCACTACAGCCTGGGTGACAGAGCAAACCCTGTTTCAAAAAAAAAAAAATAAAAATAAATAAATAAATAAATAAATAAACAAAAGCAAAATGCAGTAGAGGAGAGCAAAAAATTAAAAGATTGTTGAGTACTTAAGGAGGACAAAATGGAGTGCCCCTATGGTAGAGAAAGATAGAATAAGGGATGGACCTACTGATTAACTGTTGGTGTCACAAGGGTTAATAGAAAACATTCCTTTTTAATCACCTAAAGGCAAAAAGCAGGCATTTGTAAGACAGTTGTCTGGGCTGCCTGAACTTGGGCGATTTTTGTGCCTGGAGTAAAGGTTTGTAAAGGGAATGCATTCCTGACTTGTTTCATTAACAAGACCCGGTAAGTTGGCTAGTACAGACTTGTAAATTGTACTTGCGACTGACATAAGAAAACACAGTATGGAGTTGAATCCATTTCTTCTTGGAATCCTGGGCTAGTGGAGGATTTGGTTTCTCTGAATATTTCTATTTAGAGGATCTTTTATGTCTGAGAGACAGCACTTTTCTGTACAGGGGGTGAGACAGAGTTTTACATTTTAGACAATTAAAAGTTTTGAGCATAAAGTTTCCCAACTCTATAATTTCATTTTTAAAAGAGAGACTTCAAGAAATAAGATGAAAATTCTAAAAGAAGCCTTTTTATTCTTTTATGCTTCTTAGTGTGAGTACTTTATATTTAGGCTTACAAAGAACAAGGGGGCAAAGTTTTTCTTTCTAGAAAGAAAACCCAGACTTCTGACATGTTTAAGTAAATTTACACCCAAATTATACACTGTAAGTCTACAAGCAACTTTATAAAAAATCATCCACATGGCCTTTTGTATTGAGATCCTTTGTACGATATTGAAACTCCTGTAGGAGGCAGAAAATAATGATTAGGCTTACACAAAGTGAAAAGATACTTTCTCAGCTGGAAGTTGTTAATACTTCAGCTGATAGAGACTTGGATAATAACTCTGCTGATACGTGTTTTAAAAATAAATGTACAAGCACTGGAATAATTCACAGGATGAGAAATCACAGGAGAGAAATAACAGCCAAGGAGATCTGAGGCTGATCATTTTTCTGCTTATGGGATGTTGCTCTTTTGCCCTAAGTCTTAGACTGACAGCTCTCTGGTGTCATCCCTGGGCCTCTGGGCCTTGCTGTGTTTGAGTAAATACTCTATTGCCAAGTCAGCCAAGGGCTTTACATTTTCATAGAAGACAAGTAATTATTGGAGACATAGGCAAAGAGTTTAGGATTCCACACCTCCTCTGTACTTAAACAATTAAATATAACTTCTTTTTTTCCTTATTGTAAAAGCAATACATGTTCATGGAAAACTTAAAAAATATAAAGAAGCAAAAAGAAGAGTCTGTAAACTAATTTTGCTAGTGAGATTCACCAATTAGAAGTGGAGTGTATCTATTCTTCTTTTTTAATCCAGTGGGACTATTTTCACAAAAATAGTTCCTCATATGGTACATACAATTTTAGAATCTTCTTGGGTCTACACCCCCATCCATTCTGATGAGTAATAGTTAAAAGTCTACGTGTTGGAATTAGATCCAACAGCAGGTAGAATTCTGACCCTGCTACTTACCATCTGGGTGACATATCTCGATTTCCTCCTCTGCAAAAATGAAGATAATGTTACCTGGATAGAAAGGTATTTGTGAGGATAATGTGTGTAAAGTGCTTGGCACACAGTAAATTTTCCATAAGTGGCAGCTATTATAATTTTTTTTCTTTCTCTACCTCTACCATATTAATGCATTACTAAAATCACATATGTCATTCAAATATATATATATATATATATATATATCTTAAAATTTCCCTAGACAGATGCAGAAAAGAGTGAGATTTTTACCTGGGTATGATCATCCACTTTAAGGGAAAGCATACTAAATATGTTTACCTTTGGATGCTGATAATGTTATAAAGACTGGGGATGTTTCAGACAGGCCAGAACAATCTGGCATTAAAATGTTTTGATTCTCAGGTTTCACTGCCTCCAACTCTGTCTCTTTAAGTAAGATAGAGCATTGAGCCAATAATAATCACTGTCTCACCTCTCTGACAGAGGGCTGTAAGGACTAAGAGAACAATGCCCCTGCTTCTTCTATTTTAACAATTTTTGAGAAGAAGAGAGCGTGGGGATCACGTCCTATTTTGATGGGTAAGAGCAGGGGAGTGGCATAAAAAGGATCAGCCCCCATCAAGGACTAGTGCCTCTTTGAGACACATTTCCCTTGTTCAGACTGGACTCTGGAGACCTTCCCTGGGACAAGCAGAGGGAGGTGTCTGCCTAGTACCTGTTAAGTCGTGGAGTAAGAGCCATCATAGAGGGTAGCATATCAGTTGCCCATCACATTCACATTCAGGGGCTGCTGGGTCTAAGAGGCTGTACTTCTTCGGGTTCAGCAGGGGCCAACAGGTGAAGCTTGAACAGTCAGTGGCCCTTCCTTCTTCTCCTTGGCTTGTTACATCCAGTACGTAGAACTATTTCTTTGTCCAAGTGCCTGGTGTAGTGGAATGTACTATTCAGTTGGTCAATATGATAGAGGGCCTGGGAAGATTTAAAAAAATTCTTATTACGGAATTTTTAAGCATGCATAAGATTAGAGAGAATAGTGTAATGAACCCGTGAACCCCCCCCGCATGACTTCAGCAGATTTCAACATTTTGCCAATCTCATTTCAACTTTTGCCCTACCACTTTCCTTCTTTGTCTTACTTGTTACTACAGTATTCTTAAGGAAATCACAGAGAAGAAATTCTCTAAATGCTTCAGTAGGTATCTCTAAAAGATAAGGATATAAAAAAATGAACATAATCACAGTACCTAACAAAATTAGTAGTAATTCCTTAATATCATCTAATATCTATTCCATGTTCAAATCTTCCCGATTATCTAAAAAATCTGTTTGTTCAAATCAGAATCCAATCAAAGCCTTCACATTGCACTTGATTGTTAGTTCTCATAAAACTCTTTAATTATAACAATTCTTCTTTTTCTTCCGCATATTTTAATGCCATTTAATTTGTGAAGAAACTGGATCATTTCTCCTTTGATGTCAAAGATGACTTTTCGATGAGCTATTTTTTATAGACCATAAGAGTTTTTGGCTAAGTTAGAAGCCATGTGGAACAATATATTGGAAGTGTGTCTGTGAACATGTTAATGTCATCACCATGGTGGGATCAGATGATTGAGTGAGTGATGGGACAAGGGACAACAGCTTCAGACACAAGGGATAGAAGGTTCAGAATCACTGCTCAAAGGGGACTTCTGGGGCCTGGCACAATGGTTCAGACCTGTAATCCCAGTGCTTTGGGAGGCTGAGTCAGGAGAATCACTTGAGGCCAGGGGTTAGAGGTTGCAGTGAGCTATGATGGTGCCACTGTACTCCAGCCTGGTTGATAGACAGGGAGACTCTGTCTCTGAGGGAATAAAAGGAACTTCTTATGTAGAGAATCTTAAATGACAGTCTAGCAGGACAGTTGCCTTGTGAATGAATTCTTTGATCATAACTTTGCTCTTTTAAGAACTCTATCCTGGCCTACTGGCCATAGGGTCTGCAAGCTTGGTCTTCATACCTTTTTGTCTGTAGACTGTACTATCTCCCAGCCTCAGTGGCTGGTTTTTTTTGGTAATGTACTGGTTTTTCCACCTGTAGATTCTCTTAGCACTTCCAGGCAGCACACTGGGAGAGGAGCGGTTATTCACATACCTACTATGTGCTCTGTGGAAGAACAGGGATATGGTGACGTCATTTGAAAGGTCTCTATTTTCTATCCCAAATTGAAACAGATTAATAGCTCCCTATGGTTTTTAAAAGCTACTTAGTTGGATCGTGGTAGGAACTGGAAAAGAAAAACGAATGCCTTTTGGACACAGCCTCTGGGTTAATCCCAGCCATCGTGCCGTTCTTGGGGCCTAAATGGATAGAGTTGGGGTGACAGGATAAAGCAGAGCTCTGGTTTCCTCCGCGACCCACACCCATGTGGGCTGCTCAATATTTCCTTGAACATACTTTATGATTTTCCACACCATCTCATGCTGTTTCTCATTTAGAAATGTGCTCCTTCTCCACTTCCACTGAAATCTCTTTAAGGTTCTGTTAAGGACACAACTCCTTCACGCAGCCTTTCCTGAGCTCCCAACTCGGTTCCTCTGAACTTGCAAAGTGCTAACATTCAATGGACTCGCTGGAATTGCCACTTATGTAGAGGGCAGAACTTTCACTTGTCGTCTTTCCTCTAAGCCCCTGTGAAAACTGTGGCCAGGTATCCAGCCAAAGAAAGGGGGACACATCTCCAACTAGCCAACGAAGAAGCAAAAACCAATCAAGAATGACAGCAGGTAAAGGTAAGCACTTGGTGAATTATCCTAACCTATGCCTTGCTTGTGAGTGGACATTTGAGTTCAGTTCAATAAACTTTTTTACTTTCTTTTTTTTTTAGTGTTTGCTATTGCTCTAAAGATTATGCTAGATACTGAGAAATATAATAGTATAATATTAATATAATATTAATACTTATGATTTATCACATCCTATCCTAAGCAACTTACAGTTATTATTCACTTCATCCTCAGAACAATGCTATGCTAATCTCCATTTTATTTGTTTGGAGAAACAAAGGCATTGTGAGGTTAAGCAACTTGCCAAAGTTACACAAGTTGTAAGTGATAGAGCTGGGATTTGAACCAAAGCAGTCTGGCTCAAAGAAAAGCAAGACATAGTTTTTTAGCTTTCAAATGTTTACAGTTTGAGGGTTCTAACAAAAGGAGAATATGGTCCTCTTCCAGTCTCAGAATCCCAACAGATTCCACAGAAGAGGATGTAACCAAAAATGGGGTGCAGAGTAAGTTTTGGATTAGTACACTGTTGGACGAGGCTACGCTGAGATCAGTGTGGAGAAGTGGCTGTCTTAGCACGCACCAGACAGAGAGGAAATCATAAACAAGGGTGGAGCTGAGCTCCCACTAAGCTATAAATCCTCATGCAGGGGGCATTATTGGGCACTGTCCATCACAGGTGACTGGGACCATCAGTGCATATGAGGGCTGATCTGTCCCCTGGGAATTCACATTTTGTTTTGGTTCATCATCATCAGCAAATCTAATTGCACAATGCCATTTTGTGGTGCAGACTCACTGCCTAGTAAGAACTGCTCTGAGGAGACTTCAACATGTAAATAACCATTCGGATATTTCCTCAGAATTTCCTTCCAAAGCAACAGATCATGCAGCCGTCATGAAATTCTGCTGAACTGAAGCCATGCGCAATCATAGCCAAATGTTAGGGTGGCTTAGCAATCTCTGCAAGTATTTCTCTGGGGATTCGGGAATGTTCAGAGTAATGCTCCATCCTAAAAACTGTGTTTTTTAGCCAAACAGGTTTTCAGAAAAAGAAGAGGTTTTAAGGGCTTCTCTGGAGATAAATGAGCATATAATCATCTGCTCTAGGGGGAAATGGTTCCAAAGCTGTGGCATAAATCTGGGAAGTTGTTGCCTTAGAAACAACTAATGTGGTGTAACTCTCTTCCCTGGACAACCATTTAGGGTCTGTATAATTTGCTCACTTCTACCCACAGTTTCTAAACCTTTAACCCCAGGTGAAAAATCTTCATCTCTTTCCCCAAGAAGGATGGTAACAAACAATCTTTCTCCTTTCCCTAGAGATTAGGTCCATGGTGGGGAATGATACTCCCCTTCTTAAGCAAGATTCTGTTGACATGGTAGAAAGGAGATAAGGCATGGCAGGACCATCAGGGTTTCAGTGACATTTGTCCTGGTTTGCCCACGACTGAGGGGTTTCCTGGGATGCAGGATAGTTAGTGCTAAAGCCAGAATGATTGTTTCCCTTAGTAGGGACATGGCAGCTCTCCAAGAGATGACTCTGTTCTCCCTGGTCTCTGGGCTCTGGACAACTGAGAGTCCCTCCACCAGCACCGTCTATGGAGGCAGCTCAGAGCACGGTCCCTGTTGAATCATCCAGTGATTGCTCTTTCAAAAATTCACTCACAGCAGACAAAGTTACATCAGAGAAACTGCTGGAAATATTACACACAGACACATTCAGTTGAGCTCATTCAATTTTACTCATTTTATCAGGTCTACATGAAGTTTCTATAAATACATGACATTGCACCAGAGGCCGGGGATACGGAGATGAATAAGCCACAGTCCTGCTCGCTCAGGGCTCTTCGTCTAATGGGAGAGATGAAGGTGCAAACGAAGGAGCACTTTTCAGTATGTGGGATGTTGCAGTAGAAGTGGCAGACAAGGTATGGGGGTGGACATTAATAGAGTAGTTAATTATTGAAGTTGAGAAAGGCATTACAGAAAAGCAATGCTTCAGTGGAGAGTTGGAGAATGAGTAGGCATTTGCCCGCTAGACAGGAGGGAAGAGCACTTCAGGCAGAGGTAAGAACATAGAGTAAAAGCACAGGGATAAGCAACGATCTGGTTGAGCAGAAACTTTGTGGTATATGTAGGGACAACAGAACACAGATTGGAACACAGGGTTTGAGATAGAAGGAATGGTAGGAGAGGAGGATGAAGGCAAGAGACAGACCATGAATGGCGTTGTGTGCAATTGTAGGAATCACTGTTGGCTACCTACTCAACAACTTTTCCCAGGAAACAGAGCACAACTCTGTCTCAAAAAAAAAAAAAAAAAATAGATATGATATCTCCTCTTAGTGGACTTGCAATTTCTTGGTGGAGACAGGTAAGTAAATAAACTTCCTGGTATATTGAGCAAGTGCTTTGATAATGTTATACCCAGGGACTATAGTCATGCTATAGGGGCTCCTAAATTGGTCTGATAAATTGTAGAACATTTACCAAGGAGGTGATGCTTGGACTGAACCAGTTGAAGACCCCTGAAGCAGTAACTGGTCATCTGGAGAACTGCCACTGGGCCCATGTATCCCCATATCCTTGATCCTCTCATTTCTCCTGTGGTCCCTCTGACTTCAACCCATTTCTGGATGTCGGAGACCTGTTCTTGTTCTTGTCCACTGTCAGCTCTGCTAGATTTAGCTTCTTCCTCCCATCTCTTGAATTGACCAGTTCATCTATTCTAACTTGTTTTTCTGTGGTTACATGGTTCCAGCTTCCAGGCTCTTTCTGTCCATGTGTTCATTTAGTCTTGATTTCATAGACTTTGGCTTTTGACTTCTACTTTTAGACATATCCTTGCTCAGGAGGTACCTGGCTTATTTCCAGCCTGTCTGACTTCTCTCTACCTTGCCTTTCGAATGGTCTCTATTTGTGGGCCATGGCATCAGTTACTGGGGCACATGAGTTCTGTGCACTAAGAATAACTATGGGTCACATGCATGTAGTTATTTTGAGACTGATGTAGAAGGTCAGATTGGTTAAGAAAACTCTGGAGTAGGTAAAAATTGGATAGAAAATAATTGCCATCTTATTTTTTGACATCTTTTTTGGGGATGTTAGGGGGGTCTCAAGACTTTTCAAACATGCAGAAAAGCTATATATGCATAGCAGTTTAACTTCTCACTTATCACAATTATTTTCATTATAAATAATGTTGTTTAGTGTGGGAAGAGTATTAACTCTTTAACATTATGTAAAAGGCCTTTTTCTAGAGACCCTAAAAAACAGTCTCTGGCTCACATAACCTTCCTGAGATTAGATTAAATGCATCACCCCCAGAGGAGTAAGGAGTTTGGGAAGGTAGATGGCATTTCTGAGGGTTCCTTATAGGTTTAAAATAGTTTAATGTTCACCCTCTAGCATCACTGAGCTTGGAAATCAGTAGGTAGAAACAAGGTGTTTAAGTAAATAGCAGAGACAAGAAGTGGCACATAATTACTTTTTAAAAATTAGAGATGCCACATATTAAGCTTCTCTCAAATATTATACATATTTTCAAAAAGAATAACAATCCTATTGAGCTTATAAAAACAATATAGCTCATTATAAAGAAATTAGGCATCAAAGAAAGGTACAAAGAAGAAAGAAAAAAGTCACTCCAGATCTCGCTATGCAGAAATAACCATCCTTAACTACTGGCAATATCATCCTACATATCTCTCCATGTGCAGAAATACAGACAGAGGAAATAAATACAGAAAACCTGAATTGGGAATATTCTGTAACACTATTTAAAATAAAAAATATTGATTATACTTTGACTTAACTTAAAAAACCCTCAAATAGTGAAATGAAGCAAATTAGTGTATTTCAAATATAAGAAATATTAGTTCTCGGCCGGGCGCGGTGGCTCACGCCTGTAATCCTAGCACTCTGGGAGGCCGAGGCGGGTGTATTGTTCTGAGCTCAGGAGTTTGAGACCAGCGTGAGCAAGAGCGAGACCCTGTCTCTACCAGAAAATGGAAAGAAATTAATTGGACAGCTAAAAATATATGTAGAAAAAATTAGCCGGGCATGGTGGCGCGTGCCTGTGGTCCCAGCTACTCGGGAGGCTGAGACAGTAGGATTGCTTGAGCCCAGGAGTTTGAGGTTGCTGTGAGCTAGGCTGATGCCACGGCACTGGCCCCAGGCAAGAGAGTGAGACTCTGTCTCAAAAAAAAAACAAAAAAAAGAAATATTAGTTCTTAACATATTTTCTAAAGTCTAGAAAATAAGATGTTAAAGAATATTAAAAGATGGGTGTCATGTTTTCAAACTTCATGTATCAAATGTTGGCAGTGTTTATTGACTAAATTTTAAGAAAAATAGGGAAACTATTACTATTTTTATACCATTAACCTCTATATAACATTTATGTTCTGTTTATAACTGTTACAGTGTATTACTATAGTTGTTTTGTCTTATTTTACATGTAAATGAATTCGGTGTTTACAATCAGCCTTTTACCCCTGGCTTCTCTATTTTTGAGATTTTCATTTGATCTGCATCATCATGATTGGATTTCTTTAGTGAGTAGAATGTTCCCCCAAAGAATGGCTGTGATTCTTTGTTTTTCTTCTTTGGACTTGGGAGTCTTTGGAGACTTTTTAAGCTGTATCTTTGCATAATTTCTCTACTGATGCGTGTTTTCCATTTGCATTCCTTTTTTTTTTTAAGTGTCTAGACCTCAGCTTTTAAAATTGCTGGTTAATATTTATCTTGTTAAATATTAATCATTAATATCTACCTGATAATAGTATGTATCAGGCTACCTACTGATAGGAATACTAGGTAGGTTTGGTGACTGAGTTGGGGCAGTCACCAGTTAGTTGGTTATACTGCCTGGGTGACATGGGAGGATCCCCATTCAGTTCAGTTCTAGGAGCAGCTGTTACTCACTCAAAAGTCCCACGTGTCACACACTCATCGGGTTGAAATCTGACTGTGACTGCCTTCCTTCCCTTCTTTCCCCAGCTTTCCATCTGTTGGTCTCTCTTAGGTGGAATGAGAAGTCCTACTCAACATGGTTTCTCTGGCTCCACCTGTCACTCTGAAAAGTCAGCCTGGGCCTCTAACAGGCTAGCTCCTGCTCATCTTGTGGCCTGCCACATCCACAGATCTCATGGTTGCAAACGTGTGTCTTATGGTTGTATTTGGGTTGGCCTATATGATGGACTTGCACAATGTTTCAACAAACAGATGATTGTCTTAGTTTCTAATGGTTAAGAATCAGGAGATTTTACATACAAATGGGTTTCTGGATTCTCTTAAAATATCAAATGATCTCATGATACTGGACCCACATTTCTACCAGACTAGTCATCTAGAGGTAGGATGCTCTCCTTCAAAATGCCATGGTCCCTATGCTCCCTGATTCTTTGTGACATAGCTCATGTCAGCCACTAACATTATATACTTTGGCACCTGCAGGATTTGAGTGTGTAACCACTTGTTCATGAAAGAGTTGTTGGATAAACCTTTTGGATATAGGGTGATAACTTATTGCATAAACCTTTTGGGTGATTGGATAAACCTACCGCCAGCACCTGGTAGGTATCTGGAGCTGTGTCAGATGCTAGAGACATAAGACAATGAGATGTAGTCTCTGCTCCTAAGAAGCTCACAGTCTAGTGGGGGAAATAGAAATGAACACATCAACAGATAAATTGTATCTTTTGACATGTGCCTCTGATGTGTATATAAACAACAAGAAGAGATGGCATCTGTCAAGTAGTTTATGAAAAGTACAATTAGTCCTAAGCCATGTTTTAGGAAGGAAAGAGTGATGCCATCTTGGGGTCTTTGGGACAAAGTATTTGAGCTGATTCTTAATGGATTTGCCAGCTTTTAATTGGCAGACATGGGTGAAAATGGAATCCCAGGAGGAGACAAGGCCATAAGCAAATGAAAGCACAGAGATGGACAAGAGAGGAGAGAAAGTGGGCACTGCAAATCATGCTGCTACTGGGAGCAGAGGCTTCTTTTTTGTAATTTGGGAAAGATAGGGTTTGAAAGGTAAGTTAAGGTGAGATGGGTTATGATAGGATTTGGGTTTTATCCTTTGTACGGTGAGAAGTGACCTCAGGTTGCAATGAGGAGAATGACATGATCAAAATAAGGTTCTTGGTAGATTAGATATTATCTTTGAGTAGGATGGATTAAAAGGAGAGAAATGCAAAGGAACAAAAATTTATGGACCATTTATGGACATACAAAGTTCTGCAAAGTTAAAAAAGAACGCTGCATGCTTATGGGATTTTCCTCCTTAATACTTAAAATAAAAAGAGGATACAAGACATGTCTTGATGTGTGTATCAATTTATTCATTATGTGATACTTGGTGAACCCTTTCAAAATGAAGACTCGTGTCTTTTTTAGCTCAGGAATGACTTTCTTTTGTTTCTTTCATTATTGATCTTTTGAATACTCTGATCTCTCTTGCTGGATTTCTTGTTACACATAAATACCAGATCTTCTGGATCATTTCCCTTGTGTTTCTCAACTATTTAATACTTTATCACGTTTATCTCGTATACTTCAAGTTATGGGGGAACTTCTTGAACTTGTGCTGTAATTAAATTATTCAGTTTTTATACAAAACCCATCTGCTATGTACTGCATTTATGGCATTTTAAAAAGTTATCTGTCATTTTTAATCACTAATAAATATGTTCTGATGCCAAGAAATGAAATGGCATTATAAATAATATATATTTAAAAATACTCTGTGAAGTTACTTCACTTCAAACCTCAAGAATATACCTACAAGGAGGAATTTTTATTTTTATTTTAAGGCTAAGGAAACTAAGGCTCAAAGGTTTTGTGAAACTTGCCTACGGTCTCAAATCAAGCATATGAAAGCGTCTGGAATAGCTTTCCTGACTGTCTGACTTCAAAGAACATGGTTTGACCTCCTTCCTCTATATCATGCATCATGGAGAGCTCATAATCATTGTTATTCTTATATACAATGTACCAAGATACTAAAGACATAAAAATGCACAATTTATTCTGGGTGCAATCTGCACCCCTCCAGCCTTCTGAATGTGAAGAGAGTTTGATAGACTTGGAGAAGGCTTTAAAGCACATCCTCTAATCCTCCATTGGTCTGTTAGACCCTGAATCTGAGCAGCTGGAACAAGGACTCTGAAAATGAATATTTCATAGGTAAACTTTTGTGTTTTATTTCTTCTTATCCAAATAGAGTCTTTCAAATTCTAAGGGGAAGGGAGAGAATGTGGGTAAGTCATGATGGGGGTAATGAGACTCTCCCGATCCAACTTGCTCAAAACACGTTAGTCACCTGCTTTGCCCAGACGCTCCAGGCTGGCAGGGACCAGGAGAGAACAAAAGGCAGTGGTTTTTGACATAGACTAGCACAGCGGGCCTTCTCCTCACCTGCCTGCAGGTGTTTGTGTGCACATACCTGTGCTACACTGACAGAGCTGTTAGAATAGGTCCAATGTTTTCTTACCTTACTCTCCAGGATTTTTATCTCCCTAGAGTGATGCAAGCTTTCCAGACCTTTTCTTAAAGGGGGAAAAAAAGTCTGTAGATACAAATATTCATGTATATGACTTAGAAATACTTTCAAACAGTTTCATAGGAAAAATAGGAGGAAGACAAAGTTTTAAAAAGCTAGCTCAAAGGTATTGTGAGTGAATTTAGAATGAGAACTTTGATTTGACTTCTTATAAGTTTAATGTATCTAGGAAGGAGAGAGGAAAAAGCCTTAGAGGGTATTCAGGCTGGTAAATTGTGGCACTGATCCAGGAATTTCCTGGTTCTACTTGTGCACAACCCCTATTTCACCCCTTCAGTGGCTCCTGGTCTGCCAGAGACTGACCTGGGTCACCAGTGTCCTCAGGAGCTTTTCCTGTTCCTCTGTGTTTCATCTTAGTGCAAAGGAAAAAGCCACAGCAACAAGGTACATGGGGTGGGGTTGAAGACTTCTTTCTGGCTTCCTTTTCAGTGTACCTGGGCTTGGCAGCATCTAGCTTTGCTTTGGAAGAACAATTGGTTGAGGTTATTTCATCAAATATTATTGAACATTTAGACCAGATGCATCGGCTCACACCTGTAATCCTAGCACTTTGGGAGGCTAAGGCAAGAGGATCACTTGAGACCAGGAGTTCAAGACTAGCCTGAGCAAGAGTGACACCCCATCTCTACAAAAAATAGAAAAATTAGCTGGACATAGTGGTGCACACCTGTAGTCCCAGCTACTTGGGAGGCTGAGACAGGAGGATCTCCTGAGCCCAGGAGTGTGAGGTTTCAGTGAGCTATGATGATGCCACTGTACTCTAACCAGAGACAGAGCAAGACCCTGCCTCTCTCTTTCTCTGTGTCTCTCTTTATCTCTATATATTTGTATATATATGTTATTGAACATTTATCAATCACAGTAATGATGATTAAGGCTCAACATGGATGATAGCTGGTGGCTTTTGGTTGCTATTATATAAGACAGCAGGGTGACAGAAACCTAAAATAGCCTTAGGGATAATGGTTGGACCAGAGCGTAGCATCTCCTGACCACACCTAGGGTGTTGAGTTTGGTTTCGAATGTCACACTGTGGAAGTGACAGGAACACACTGGAACACATCCTAAAGAGAGCAATGACAAGCAGCAGGAAGTGCATAGATATCTGGAGGCACTGGGAGTGCTTCGTCTGTGGGAAAGAGCCTGAAGTGGCACGTGACTCCCGGGGTTATGCGCTGGTTCAGGCAGACAAAGACAAATGGGTGTCAGAAATGAGTTCTTTGGAAGGAATAACTTTTCGAACAATGACTAAATGGGATGCTGTAAAAGGTAATGAGCTCCAGAAATGTTCAAGTGTATGCACCAGATGACCTTCTAAATCAAAGATTCTGTGATCTTATAATTTACTAGGGTCTTGCAAGAGATCTGTTTAAAGTGCATGCACAGCTGCAGCCACGGCTGATGCCTCTTTCCTTTCTTCAGTCTCTTTTCAACCCAATCTAAATGTGTTTCTATCCCAGCCACCCCATGGACACTGCTCCTGGCAAGGTCACCAGCACCTTTCAGTCACCAAACCCCAATCTTTTGTGTCCCTATCATATTTGGCTGTTTCAGAAGCATTTAGCACAATGGCAACTCCTACTTTCTGGAAATAGACCCTTCTCTTGGCTTCCATGACCTCATACTCACCCAGTGGTTTCCTTCAACCTCCCTGACTTTTGTTTCTGGCTGTTCTGCTAGTTATTCCTCCTCTGCTCAACACTAAAATGGTGTGCCCCAGGGCTCTCCTTAGAATTCCCTTCTCTTCTCTTTCTATATGTATTAAATCTATGTGATGGTTTTAAAGCATGTCTGCAAATTCCTTGATACTCCTCTCATGCAGAGGTGGGGTCTATTAATATGTCTTTTCCCCTCGAATTTGGGTTCAACATAGTGATTCATTTGTAATCATTGGAATGCAGCAGAAGAGAGCATTTATAACACCAGAGGCTAGGTGAGAAAAGACCATGAAACTTCCACCTTGTTCTCTTGGGACATTGGTCTTTGGAATCCTGAGCTGCCAGCACTAGGAGGTTGCACTGTGAGGAACCCCAACTTCCCAGAGAAGCCATGCATAGGACTGCAGCAGACAGCCTAGCTGGGCACCCGGGCATGGTGGAGCAGACACAAGCCCCTCCCTATTGTGCTCTGATAAATTTTTGACCTGAAGAAACCATGAGCATAATAAAATGATTGCTGTATGCCACTAAGTTTTGGGGTGGCTTGTTATGCAGCAATGTAACTGATACATTCCCTAAGGGGCCTCACCCTGTAGCATGACTTTAAGTATCACCTACAAATGCTTAGAGTTCCAAATCTGCTTTCCAGCCCTGATCTCTTCCCAGAACTCCAGACTTAAATCCAATTATCCAAGTGTCTCTTTGATTTTTCCACATGGATATGTAGTAAGCATTATCTGAAACTCAATATGACTAAAACAGAAAGCTTGACATTAACCCTTGACCATCAAACATGCTTCTTACTATTCTCCCATCTCTGTATATACCTGGTTTTTCAAGTAAAAACTCTGTTAGTCTTATTTTCACCTTTTACCCCCAACAGCATCAAAGTATAACTGGGATCTGTCCCCTTCTCTCCATCCCATCTACCTCTGTCCTAATCCGAGTTACCATTATTTCTCTTCTCATCTACTGTCATATCCACTCAACCAGTTTTTCTTCTTCCACTCTTGTCCTCTTAAAATCCATCCCCTACATAGTAGCCTATATTGGTTATTTATTACCATGTAGCAAATTACCACAAAACTTTGTGACTTAAAACAACAATATTGATTACCTCACAGTTTCTGTGGGTTAGGAATCTGGGTACACCTTAGCTAGGTTCTCTGGCAATGGATGTCAAGGCTGGACTGGGAAAGATCTGCCTCTTATGTCACACATGTGATTGTTGGTGACATTTGGTTCCTTGGGGACTGTTAGACCAGCTCCTCATAGACTGTTGGCTGGAGGCCCCCAGTGGCTCCTTGTCATGCAGAACTCTCCATGGAGCAGCCTACAACATGGCAACTGGCTTCCTTAGGGTGAGGGAGAGGGCAAGAAGGCAGGTCACAATATTTTCTAACCTAATCATGGAAGTGCCATTCCATCACCATTGCCATGTTCTGTTAGTTAGAAGCAAGTCACCAGGTCTGGCCCACTCTCAAGGGGAGAGGTTTATACAAGTGTGTGAACTCCAGGAGGTAGGACCACTGGGTGGCCAGGTCAGAAGCTGCCTATCACATGGCCCCAGAGTGATCTTTTAAAATCATAGATGACATCATACTGAACCCTGCCATAAAAACTTCCAATGGCTTTTGTTGCACTTTAGCATGAAATCCAATTTCTGATTATTTCGCAGAGCCCAACATGTCTAGCCCCTGCCTACCTATCTTGCCTCTTATTTTACTATGCTTTCTTTCACTCGTTTCACTCCAGGTAGTCTGTTTTTCTTTCTGTTTCTTGAATTCACCAAGTATGCTCATTCCTAGGGGCTTTGCATCAGGTATTCCACTCTTTTGATTGCTTTCCCCCTGGTCTATGTGGAAATGGTTGGTTCTTCTCATACAGATCTCCTCTTTAATGTCACCTTCTCAGAAAGGCCTCCCTGACCACTCAGCTTAAAAAGGGTCTTCACATTTTAAGAGAGACGCATTCTCTGCATTGTTTTTATCACTATTTAATATTACTCTAATTTGTATATTCATTAATTATTGGTCTATCTCTTTCCTCCCTTCCCTCCCATAAATAGAATGGATTTAATATATTGACCATTTTCAATTTTGGCTCATTCATTCTACACTGTCAGCAATATCAATCTCTATTAACAGAATGACCAGAGACTTTTTCTCATCCAAGTACTAACCAGGCCTAACCCTGCCTAGCTTCTGAGATCAGACGAGATCAGGCACGTTCAAGTGGTACAGCCAT
>NW_012134969.1:2184988-2233602 GCF_000956105.1 Propithecus coquereli | reverse complement strand
AGGAGGTAGGACCACTGGGCGGCCAGGTCAGAAGCTGCCTATCACATGGCCCCAGAGTGATCTTTTAAAATCATAGATGACATCATACTGAACCCCGCCATAAAAACTTCCAATGGCTTTTGTTGCACTTTAGCATGAAATCCAATTTCTGATTGTTTCGCAGAGCCCAACATGTCTAGCCCCTGCCTACCTATCTTGCCTCTTATTTTACTATGCTTTCTTTTACTCATTTCACTCCAGGTAGTCTGTTTTTCTTTCTGTTTCTTGAATTCACCAAGTATGCTCATTCCTAGGGGCTTTGCGGTATTCCACTCTTTTGATTGCTTTCCCCCTGGTCTATGTGGAAATGGTTGGTTCTTCTCATACAGATCTCCTCTTAAATGTCACCTTCTCAGAAAGGCCTCCCTGACCACTCAGCTTAAAATGGGTCTTCACATTTTAAGAGAGACCCATTCTCTACATTATTTTTATCACTATTTAATATTACTCTAATTTGTATATTCATTAATTATTGGTCTATCTCTTTCCTTCCTTCCCTCCCATAAATAGAATGGATTTAATATATTGACCATTTTCAATTTTGGCTCATTCATTCTACACTGTCAGCAATATCAATCTCTATTAACAGAATGACCAGAGACTTTTTCTCATCCAAGTACTAACCAGGCCTAACCCTGCCTAGCTTCTGAGATCAGACGAGATCGGGCACGTTCAAGTGGTGCAGCCATAGATGACCAGAGACTTTCCAATATAAAATTTTCATTGCTAAGTTCATATCAATAACTAACAGTTATATAATACTTAAAAGGTGGCAAATACTGGTTCAAATACTTTATATGTATCAACTCATTTAATCCTCACAACACTCACACTCTATATATAAGGAAAATAGGGGCACAGAGAAGCTAAGTGAGTTGCCCAAGATCACACAGGTAGCGAGTAGGGCAGTTCCAAAGTCTAACTTTGGAGTCCTTTGTCTTAATTAGTATACTCTCCACTCATTTATGGTATGTGAACTTCTGCAAAATTAAAATTCTTCCATTATTATTCAACACAGGAATAGGCTGGTTACCAGATTCATGCATGCCCCATCAGTCATTATGAGGCATTTTTTCCCAAAAGTATGCAGAACTTGTAATCTTTTGATTTGTTTATTTTCTTCATTAACTATATTCCTACAATTTTAGTGGCTTCATTTCAACTATCTGGGACAGAGAGAGGAGAAATGTTGAAATGTAAAGAAATACATTCTCCAAAGTGCTCTTTGAAGTCACCGTTTTACCCAGGGAACAGATTATGTTTCTAAATATCTCTCAGATCTGCCCTGGCCTGTAGTCGTGGGAGGGCTTTCAGAAGTTTTCCTGGCTTTTTGGCAGGAAGAGAACAACTGTTAGCTTGGTTATGATCTAAAAAATACTCCCTTGCTCCAAAGATGTTATTGACTCAATGATACTTTCCGCGTTACACCATCAAACACCCCCCTTGGCTGTAACAGTTCAGGGTTTTACTGTGTAATTGCTTCACTCTCCATCCATGTGGAACTACCCGTGTGGTTCCATCTTGTTCCCCTGCAAACTTCTCTCCACACACATTTTGAAATTTAGCTGGTAATTTTCCAGGGAAGAAATTTCTCCTGTCCAGATGATGATGATCAAATGGCAGACAACAGGGGCAGCACAGTTGCCCAGTACTGAGACGGAATAAACACCACTCGACTTCCTATTCCCTCCCTCCCGAGAAGGAATGGCAATGTCTTGCGAGGCAGAAAGAAAACAGTGGCCAAATAAAAATGACTTATTGAAAAATCTGCTTGGTCCCCCGGGAGGTCTGTCACGGCTGCCACCTCCGCGGGGAGCCGGGCCCTTCCCACACGCACGGGGCCTGCGCATCTCCCTGTTTTCTGCTCCTCGCTGTCTCTGGGTAGAAAGACTGCTATTTTCTTTTTTTGTTTAAGCTGAACATTCACCTGAACAAATAGCAGATGCTGATGAATATTAATTTGTGCTGAGATTAATGCTTCAAAGTGTCAATTTAATTTCTGTTTTACTATTCAGCCCCTGATTGTAATGAGCTGCTTCAGGATGTGCGGAGCGTACACCTGGCTCGGGGCGGGGCTGGAGGCTCCAGGGAGTGGAGCTAGGTCCTCTTTCAGTGCGGAGCTGGCGATGCCTCAGAGAGAGAGAGAGAGAGGGAGAGAGGAGGGGGAGAGAGAGGAGGAGGGGGCGGGAGCACGGACATTTGACTTCTTCAGGAGAGGCCGGGAGCTGAGCAAGTGCCCAAGCTGGGCTCCAGGCTGCCACTGAGACAGGCTGCTTGGGTGACCCCCTCATAGTCTCCTTTTAACATATCTCAGTCCATTTCTGTTGCTGACTCTTTAGGTTCCTGAGAAATTGAATTCTAATTTGCATCCTCCCAGTTCTGCATGGAGAGGGGTGGAGAGCAAGCCTGTGGAGTCAGCCATATTGGAGTTTAAACCCCACCCCGGCCCTGTTTCTCACCAGCTTAGGCACATTTCTTCAGCTTTCCGAGTCTCTGTTTCCTCACTTGCAAACCAGAGCCACCGAGGAGACTAAGAGAAGCACCTGTGTTCCAGAATGAGCAAGAGTCTGGCACCAAGTAACACTCAAGAAATGAGGTTTCCTTCCCCCTTCCCTTCTGATGGATAAATTTCTCAAATAATGTAAAGATTTAACTTCCTCCTTATTGAGTTTCAAATCTCTGTTTTAAATGTTTATTTCTCCATGTTGCCTAATTTCCTAATTCTCTGCCTTATTAGCAACATGGTAAGTAAATGTGACATAAATGTTGCTATTTTGAGTTTTCTGCCAGAATAATGTGAATGCTATGATTTTTTTTTTCTTTAAAGAAAGAATGCTTATGGTACCATATTCTGTAATTGTCTTGTTTCTCGTTGATCTATGTTGGTGCTTCTCTGTCAGTTGGATGAAGGGAATGTGTTACTCTCTCATAGAACATTGCCCTCTGTGGCCCCAGCCCCCGCCCTGCTTTGGACTCGCCATGCTGTTTTGTCTTCTTGTGCCTCCTACCTTGCCCGCTGTCGTCCCACAGACCTCAGGTTGTGTAGCACGTTATTAACTGCAATCAAGAGAACCCTGAGCAGTGCCAGTGTGTAGGATTGCAAGGTCTCATCCTGTTGTTGAAACCCTCCGTGGCAAGTTTCAGCACGCTCTGTGAATTCCCGCCTCCCTCTCCATCTCATTCTGTTACATTTGTTTCCTAGGGCTGCCATAACAAAGTATCAAAACCTAAGAGGCTTAAAATAACAGAAATTTAATATCTCAGAGTTTTGGAGACTAGAAGTTCAAAACCCAAGGTGTCGACAAGGGCCATGCTCCTTCTGAAGTCTTTAGGGGAGAATCCTTCCTTGCCTCTTCCCGCTTCTGGTGGTGGCTGTCCATCCTTAGTGTTCCTGTCTTGTGGCAGCACAAATCCAATCTCTGCCTCTGTCTTCACGTGATGTTCTCCTGTGTCTGTACATCGTCTTCTCCATGTGTGTCTGTGTCCAAATTTCCCCCTTGTATGAAGGTACTAGTGATATTGGCTTTGGTCCCCTCCTAATGACCTCATCTTAAATTGGTTAAATCTAACAAAGATCTTCCTTCCAAATAAAGTCATGTTGTGAGGTACTGGTTGTATTTCTTCCAGTCTGTTACATCATGTCAAAATTGCATTGATTCAGCAACAACCTTTATTTTCTCCTCAGTGGTTATATCTCTCTCCTCTTGACCCTAAGGAATCCTGTCTGTCCTTCATCTCTTCTCTCTGTCACTCTGTCTTTGTCTTTTGGCTATTTCAGTGACTCCAGCCCCTGCCCTTACTCTCAGATTAGCAGTTTTGGCTCCCATGCATGGGCTGCCTTTGCCCCTGCTCTTCTGTTCTATTTCCTTTTAAGGATGTTTCTCTTTCTTGCCCTTCTCCTTTCTGTCTCATTCTCTTTGTTCTTTTAATTCTTTAAACACCATAGCATCCTAACCCCTGATGTTATTCACCTGCACCTAAAACCAGCTGGTAGTTTCCATTCTTTTATTTATACATTCTGGACATCAACATGGCTCCTTACCACTTCTTGACACTCCTGTGTGTTTTTTTTTTGAAGCAATGCTTATAGCTTCTGATGTATTTTAAATAGCCTTAAGACACCACTTCATACTGGAACACAGCCCAGTCTCCTACCTCTGCTGCCTCTTTCAGACACAGCATTGGTTCCCTGGGATATTTCGTGCTCTTTCCCAAGCACTGAGAGGTGCCTTCTTGCTAATGTTATTGTATGGTGCTTTTTCAACAAAATTTAAGGAGTCTGGATAGCTGACCACTCTTGTAATGACCTTAGCGCCCTCCCTGGGAGAGGTACTTGAACTCATGGGAAAGATTACCTAGTTGATAATTCTGTCTGAAAGAATAGCTACCTTAGACTACCACAGGAAGGTGAAAACCTAGCCTATATTTAAAACTGCCAGCAAAGAAGATTGATGTTAATAAAATGAAAAATAATCCCCAATTTCAGGACTCCATATTCCTTCTGTCTGTATTGTGTACATGCTTATGTCCCGAGTGATCTGATCTTTATCACTTTCTGGGTACTATTTATATGCTGCAAAATGTCAAATCCAATTCCCTAGGCTTGATGCCTCGCCCAAGCTCCAGATGTATATTATCTGCTGTCTACCTGAATGTCCTGCAGACACCCACACTTAGCTGTCCTTCATCCCTGCTGTCTTCCTCCTCTTGTCGTCTGGATTTTGGTTACTAGTCTCAGGTACATCCTCCCTCTCCCATGCGATGCACTGTCGTCCCTTGTTCTATGTCCAGTCTGTCAGGGAGTCCTGCCATTCCAGCTCAGGAACATTCGTGTATCTATTTTCTTCTGATCCTTGTCCTCAACATTTTGCACTGAACTCCAGCCCCTTTAACCAGTCTTCCTTTCCCTTTCTTCTTCATTCCAATCCAAATAGACTTCTTTTTAAAAAGTACAGTTCACCACATGACTGTTTTGTTTGGAAAATACTGCTGGCTTCCCACTGCTTGGTATAAATTGCTAATTTATTTATTTATTTATTATTGTTTTTATAGAGATGGGGTCTCACTCTTGCTCAGGCTGGTCTCGAGCTCCTCGTCTCGAGGGATCCTCCCACCTCAGCCTCCCAGAATGCTAGGATTACAGGCGTGAGCCACTGTGCCTGGCCCTAAATCTCTAATTTATAGAGAGGATCAAGTGAGGGCGGGGTTAGTGCCTCCCTGGCCTGCCTTGAGGACCACGGGCACTAACTACAGAGATGGCTGCAGAATTTTTTCTGAGCTCCCCAGCAGCCTGAACAAAAGTACAAGATCAGCTTATACAATTATTAGCATCCATATAACAAAACAACTCCTTGCTCTGGGAAAGAACAGTAACTCTAAGCCCTGAGAACTGAGAGAAATTTCTCAAGAGCACCACACCATGTGACCTAGTGAAAACCACCACCCCTATTTTCTGCAGGGCAGGATGACTCTTGGATGAGCTTTGGGAAGGGAGTGTTGTATTTGTCCAGCATGTGCATTAATGAGTTTTAAGTAGGAAATGAGTATATTTTCTCTTGGTCTATGTCTGCTGGATAGGGACAGGAAAAAGAGTGGAGAGGGAAGGGACCCCGTCCTTGGACTCAATGCCCTGACAGATTCATTTATCCATTCATTTATTCACTCGTTCATTCATTTACTCATTCATTCATCAGGCAATAGTTCTTAATTGAATGTCTATTTTATAGGAGGCTTTGTGGGGGATTTCCCTTCCACTTCCTACTGTGCAATCTCTCCCATCTTCAGTTTGGCTGGAAATTATCTTAACACATACCAGCTCTTCCAAATCAGAGGCCAGAGGCTGCATCTGCCTAAATTGCTTTGTACAGAATTCAGCACTCAAGCTGGAGGTTTTTCAGTGGCAGCTAATGGTTGTCATAGGGAGGAACAAAAAGGGCTCTTGGACATGCTTCTTTTTAAGCGTCCAGGGAACATTTTCTGGCTCCGGAAAGATTGCTTTCACAGAGCAATTTTAGCCATTATCAACTGAGAATAAAGCCTACTTTACAAAATTAAATTAGGTAGTCTTCCCTCCCAGATTCATTTTTTCCCCTTTAGTGTGATGAAACCCATCTCTATTTAGCAGGCCATGTAACCTCTCCTACCTCGTTGTTCAAATCATTTAGTAAAATAAAAAGGCTTTAAAAAAGGAGGTTGCAAATATAAACATGAGTGCAATTAAGATCTCAACTCCATTACATTAATATAACTACTTTGCATGGAGTTCATTATGATGCGCATCAGGGTTTTAATGTTTTCTCTAGTTTAGTGCCGGCTTTAGTTAGGAGGAAACATCCTGCTATAGGAAACAATTGCCTCTTGGGTTGGAAAATAGTTTGAATAGGATTCCATTGTGATTAATTAAACTCACACTTGATAAACTAAAAAGAACTAAACAGTTGTTCTTCAAACTGACAGCATATTCGGTGAACAAAAAAGACTGATAACGCTAAATTTAAATTTTCCTGATGTAATAATATAGCATAGGAATTACTCATCTTTTTTTTTTCTCTTCGCTGGAAACATGGTGAGCCTTTATGTTTTTTTTTCATGCAAAAAATAGAGGCACAAACAAAAATGAGGGAAATAGAAAAAAAGGATTTAATTAGCAAGCACAGGCATGATAATATGGATACAAGCCTTTATTTTCTCTCCATTACCCTCAAATTATTTCTCTCAAACATTTTATCAGGCAATTCTTCTTTGCAGTCAGCTCTAAATGTGTGCTGCCTTCGTGAGGAGGGGCCGTACATCTTTCTCCCTGGATAACAGCCTTCCTTCCTGGAAATCATTCTCCAAACTGAAAAGCAGTTCCCTTCTCCTTTCAGCTCCTCTGCCAGCCTAACCCACGCCTCGACTCCACTCAGCAGGTCCTTCAGGAAATAACCATTGTCAGCCCTTACAATGTGAGGCAAGCCACGTCAGTGGCATTAGAAACCAATAACTAACATGTCTGCAAAGAGAATAATGAGCTCTGCTTTGAAAAATGGTTCACTGAGCCTCTCCTCTTCCTCTATTTTGTCTTTGCCGTGTTGTCATGTCTCCTTATAACTTTCTGTGTGTCTATCCATCCTTCCCAGTCGGTCCATCCATTTCTATCCCTCACCACCACCTCATCCTGGCCTCCTTTTCTGCTACCTCTCTCTCCCTCCTCCTTCCTCCACTCCTCTTAAATTCCGAGTGTCTGGGTTGCAATCAAGATCCTTGAAGCCAAATAAGAAGTGATGGAGCACGTCTCTGGAGAGTGTCTTATATTAACTGGCGAGACTCAGGAACTGCTATTAATGAGTAAAGGCAGCTCTCCGGGCTTAGCCGGTGCTACTAGGGCAGCACATTCAAATACTTTCTGGTCGTGGATGTTGAGAAATGCTGTTGGGCCTCAAGTGCTGATTTCTTTTCTGATGAAATGTTGCTTCCAAGGTTGCAGCAGCATCAATGTGATGCTTAAAAAGTTACCTCTCTCTCAGTGTTGTCCCTTGTCCACGCTATTGTGGTGTAGCCCACAGTAAGCCCCATAAACTGACCCAACCAGAGAGCAAAAGATGAGCCTGAGGTGCATGGGGACATGATTTGGACATTCCCTAGTCTGTAGGAGGCATTGAAGGAATATGTGCCCTTAGACACCATTTTGGAAGAAAGCTGACTTCTCGCTGGGGACCGGGAGCTTTCTGACAAAGAGCCTACTGGGCTAAGACACCGATAATCATACTCGTTTGCTTGAGATGTGCAGGCTTGAGAAACAGAATTACCAAATCATTCTGAAAATCCAGAGATGAAATGTGATAGAAACTTTATTGATTTGACAAGCTTGATGTTCCCTTTTGGAGCTCTCGATGAATGTTTAGAATGAATGTAGAACAAACACTTGTGGTCCAATTGCTGCTTCCTGATTTCTGATTCTTTTCCCCTCTGCAACCTCACAGACCTTGTTTTATAGACTTTTTAAGACAGTTGAAAATTGATTATGTATTTATTTATTTTTAATTTCAGCATACTATGGGGGTACAAATGTTTAGGTTACATATATTGCCTTTGCCCCACCCGAGTCAGAGCTTCCAGTGTGTCCATCCCCCAG
Source organism: Propithecus coquereli (assembly GCF_000956105.1). Lineage (NCBI taxonomy): Eukaryota > Metazoa > Chordata > Mammalia > Primates > Indriidae > Propithecus > Propithecus coquereli. The sequence continues at coordinate 2,225,450 of NW_012134969.1, read as the reverse complement.
ACAGTGTACACTGCACTCATTAGGTGTGAATATACCCATCCCCTCTCCCCCTTCCCACCTTCCCGACACCTGATTAATGTTACTACTATATGTGCGCATAAGTGTTGATCAGTTAATACCAATTGGATGGTGAGTACACGTGATGCTTGTTTTTCCATTCTTGCAATACTTCACTTAGTAGAATGGGCTCCAGCTCTATCCAGGATAATACAAGAGGTGCTAGACCACCATTGTTTTTTTGTGGCTGAGTAGTACTCCATGGTATACATATACCACAAAAAAATTGATTTTTTAAAGAATAATTTATAAAATGAGAACTCAACCCAGGTATTAGCCTTGTCCTTCTACTAAGAACAGAGAAAAAGAGTTAAAAATACTCTTAAAGTCAAGCTATTAGGGAATTTAGTAGTATATAAGAATTTATTCCTTTACTTTTTATGGTTTTTCAGTCCTTGGTGCTATCTGTAAACTTAGAAAAACAAGAATTGGAAAATTTCAGGTTGTTGGAAACATATTTATTAACTATTAGGTACTAGGTGCTGATGAAGGGCTGGGATCCTAGGGAGAGTAGGACATGGCTCTTGCTCTCAAAGAGCTTATAGTCTTCATGGGCCTCACAGGGATGTTATGAGAAAAGTGCTGAATAAATGTCACTTCTCTTCCCTGCTAACTGCAAACATCCCAACTCTCACCTTCACTTTAACATAAGGACTTACTCAGCAGAGTGACCAAGCACCCATTGAAATCCTTTCTTAGCTTGGATTGTTTGGTTTCCTCCTACTTGTTTTGGGTTCTGTTTGGCATCTCTGTACTCATGTACCACTTTGCATATACTTCTACTTCCAAACTGTGACCAGGGGATGTTTGTTGAATTCATGAATGAATGAATAAATGAATGAGGGCCTGAATTGTTTTTCAATTATTTTTATCAATTTGTCTTTTACTTTCGACTATGAACTCTTCAGGAAGGGAGGGGACATGTTTTTCTCATCTTTATGTCTGCAAATAATGTGTGCTAACAAAAACTCTTGGAGTTACATTTAATTTCATGTCTTGTTTTTGGTAGAAAGGGAATGCTTTTCTCCTTGCCCTCATTTCAGACATGCTGGGTGTGGGGCTGTTGTGAGGTCCATATAAAATGTGGGTCTTAGTGTATCTGAGCGGCTTAGAAAAGAAGTAGTTTGGGGAGTGAGAGGGGGCAGCCATGACACAGGAACATGAATGAACAAACCAGGCAGTATGTTTCTGGTCTGAGTTTTCTCCTCTGAAGCATCTCTGCAGAAGATAATCTTCAGCAAGAGCTAAGTAAGTGATTTTTTTTCCCCTTCTTCTTCCAGCTATGAAATGAAGGTGTTGGCTACCTTTTGGCTTCCTCTAAGCCTTCAGAGCACGTTCCTCTCCTGGTGGTAGAGATCATGTATAAATTCTCCATAGTTGCTTGTTCTTTGGCTCCCTAAACTTTCTTCCAGGTCTTTGTTTTCTTCCTTCTCTCTGAATCTCCCTACACATAAGTTCCTCGTGGTTCCTGACCCTTCAGGCTTCTCCCTGTGTCTCACTGTTGTCCTCTTGCCTGGTAGAGGGGGTAACCTGATTTTGGAATTCTTAGGATACTCCTGCTATGAACAACTTCTGCATTTTACTTCTCAACAGTGACCCAGAGGGTCCCCCCATTCTTATCCCTTGTTCATGGGCTGCAGCAATGCAGGTCCCTTGACCTTGTGCTGTATCCCTGGAGAAAGACACAATTCCCCTAGGATGAGTTGATGTTCCAACTGGCTCCAATTTTCTGAGCTGGGGGTTTGGCAAGTTGAGGGAAGATTGTGGGTGGATCTAAGATAAGCATCTCTCTCTCCTTCTTGACCATAGGACACACAGCTAGCCCTGCCATCATCCAGTTACACAAGGGAAGGGGTTTGTGGGTGTCATTTGCATCTCCTTGCTAACGATAGCCAGAAAGTTTTTATGCTCACTCCTAGAAGGAGCTGGGAAATGCTATCAAGAGTCATCTTGGGATAAGAAACTAGTGAAAATGCTTGCCTCATCATTAAAAAAATTCTAGAACGGGACAGATCTAAGGAGATACACCTTACGCTGGACTTTTAAAGTCATTCCTCCATCCCCAGACACTCAGCTCAAAAGAAAGGACAGTCTCAAGGGCAAAGGCAGCAAAAACTCAGGGTTTGGGGGACTGGTTGTCAGGGCTAGCTTGGTGGGCCTGGCTATGTAACTTGTTCTTATTTTTCAGGTCTCTCCTTAGACCTTGGGAAGCCCTCCTTGATGTCCAGATTCTGCATTATGTGTCCTTCCTCTGTGCCCCATGAGCACGCTGTGCCAGTGTTTCTGCCAGTACCCAGCACACTGTAGGCCCACGCTTGTGAGACCATAAGAGCACTGAATGCAGGGCCTGTTTCTGTTCCTGCATGTGCCTGCAGAGATGTAATGTCACAGAGACATGATAGGCATTTGGTAAGGTCTTGCTAAATGAGTAGAGTAGGTCCTTTTATAGCATGGGTGGTCCATTCCAGAAAAAACCCTGTTCCCGCCAAATCTCTCCTAGATAACTTGTGCCCAGAATATGGCTGGAAAGTATTGACTTCAAGTTTTAACTTTTTTTCTCCCCAATTCTTAGATAGACTCTGTCAACTAGCATAGTACTTTCCCTTTTTGGATTTATGAAGACTACCCCTATCCTAGCTCCTAGCAAAGGCAAGTCTTCAATGAGTGTCATTTCCCTTTTGATTACCTGCAAACTACCCTGGAAGAAGTGGCATTTTACACTGTCCAACAGGAATTAAATAACAATTAATCTGGAGAAATTTGTGGTGCAGGCTGTTGTTCCAGGAGAGAGCACAGAGGGAATTAAATGAGTTAACATTTGAAAAGCACTGTCAACACTATATAAGTGCTAGTTAAATGAAGAAGTAAAACATTACTGCTGCTATTATTATTATTAAATGTTAAGACCTCACGCAGATCAGAACATTATTTCCTAAACTACTGAAGTTCTGATATTTTAAAGAAAAAAATATACTTTACAGTTTGGAAGTCCCCAAAATATAACATGGAAGTACTCTTGGCTTGAGGTTTATTCTATTTAACACCTTTCAATAGGGCAACATCTGGATGTTATCATGGCTTGGCAAGATAAGATGCCGAAATTACAAATTGTGGAAATGCTGTGCATTAGGCACTCTTGTCTTTGCCTGTAATTGCCTTAAAGATATAAAAGAGCCTGATTGTAATAACTCCCCTAGTGTAACTGTTCTTCATTTCTATTCCACAAGAGAAGATAGCAGGAAGTGGTATCACTCTAAGGGTATGAGTACAGAGAGAGGGAGCTAATCCTTAAATACGTGTGCCCTGCATCTCAAATAAGCACCGAACAACAGTGTGAAAGGATTACTGGTAATCATATATATATCCCTTAACCTATTAACTGGAATAATTGTTGCACTAAGATAAGATGCCCCTACGTATTCCAGGCTAGGTGGCCCTAGGTCAGAAAGCATTTATTATTTATTTCCTAAAATCCTGTTCTCTAGTGATAGGGATGGAAATTTGGCAGACTGGGTCTCCCCTTGTCAAGCAAGTGAAATGGTTGTTTCATTTTTAATCTGGATTCTTTGCCCTGAAAGATAAATCTGAAGAGTGTTGTTAAGAATGTGATGAATTGGGCTTCTGGTGATGTCTGTGGGAAAGGGAACAAGATACAGCAGCCTGGAACTACATTCATTGCCACTCGATTGCAGGCCTTTTAAAGTGAAATAGGTTGAGCCAACCATTTCTGAGATGACTTAGGCAAAGAGGAAAGTTTATCTTAAACATGTCCTGAATTCTTTCAGTGGACTTCATCTCTCATTTCAGGGAATGTGTTGAAGGCCTTTGGACCGAGCTGGAATGATGGAAAAAACTCAGTACTGTTATGGCTGGCTTTGTTTTTCCCCTGCGTACCATGAAACTTTGTGAGCAGTGAAGTGGGTGTTTCTGTGTTGTTGTCCAGTGGCTCGAGTTGGAGGTGAGCTTCAGGAACGAGAGAGGGTAGGGCGTGTCTGAGTCACCCTTGGTATCACGTGGCCGGATATCACGTCTCCCAAGCACAAACACAAGCAGCAGTTTAATCCTTGTTTGAGTCGTCTGATTCATGGAGTTAGTCAAATTAAGTGATTATAGTTCCTAACTAGACTTTTCATTTTTTGGACCTAGAGATATTTTAGATTGAGTGTTATATAGGATATGTCATTGCAGATTTTGATGTGATTCAATTTATATTTAGATATGATTGATTTTATGGAGTTGATATGACTCAATTTATATTTAGAAAGAGCAAAAGTGTTGAACCAGTCAGGGTTCAGTCAGGAGACAAACCACAATACTGTGGTTATGTGCTGTGTAAGGGCATTTTGGTCAACTGCAGACTGCATATAGTATGGTGGGCCCATACGATCATAATACCGTATTTTCACTGTACTTTTCCTGTGTTTAGATGTTTGTTTAGATACACAAACACTTGTCATTGTGCTGCAGTTGCCTACGCTATTCAATACAGTAACATGCCGTACAGGTTTGTACTTAGGTTTGTATGCTATGAATGTAGTAGCAGACTATCTTATCTAGGTTTGTGTAAGTATTTTTGCATAATGATGATGTCCCCTAACTAGGCATTTCTTAGAACGTATCCCCGTCATTAAGTGACACATGACTGTAATTTGAACAGGGAAAATGTCATACTGTATAAAAATTATGAACTAATTAGAGGGTATCCCCTACTAAGAAGTATAAAGGGAATTCTCAAGTAAACAGGAATGAGACGTAGGGAGCAGTAACTACTCATAGGGCTGAAAGAGAGCGTTCGAAGAAGGAGCAAACTTCGAAGAAGTCCCTCCCCAGCTTCAAGACTGTGATTCATCCAGTGTGGTCTAGTGGATGGCAGAGACGTTCATTGAGGTAATGTAGGCTGGGCTACCGAACAGGAGGCCACCTGCTACGGTGATGGTGAAATTCTTCAGAGGGTTTGTATCACTGGGTCTTCAGCGTGCTGCTGGCAAGGGAGTTGCCTATTGGAAAGGAAGCTGCTCGGCGCTTTGTCTGAAGAACGCTGGAATCAGGAAGAGAAGCCCCTTCCTCGTGCAGTGTCCCTCTAGCGCCCTCTACTGACAAGGCCTAACATTGTGACCGCTCACAAAAGAAATTATTAGGTCCAGCTCTAGTATCACAATGCAGGGCAGAGAAGGGTATATTTGGGGCTTAGAGACAACGAATTGGTAACTGGCATAGGTGATGACGTAAAGGTTATCTTGGAGAGGGGAAGATCTGGAGGGTGGAGTGGGGGGAGCTGCGGGTAAAGTAGGGTGAGATTGCGTGGTCCGCTGACCATGGTGCTGAAGCGCGGCTGAAACAGTGGGTACAGAAAGGAGATGCATTAGAGGGATATTGACAAGGTAGACTAAATAGAACTCTGTGGCTGATGAGATAGAGACGTTCGACAGGGAAGAGTCAGGAATGTACCCTAGATTTGGTGGCCTTCATAGCTCGGAAAAATAACAGGTTTGGGTTTCAGGGGAACATAATGAATTGTTTTGGATATGTCAGTTTATGGTACCTGCAAAATATGCTGACAATATTCACAAAAATTACTATGAAATTTCAAGTAAAACTTGAAGCTGTTCTACTTTTTCTTCAAAATATCTGAAACTATAATTTATACTAATAGTCACCATTAAAGTTCAGTGTATGTTGTATGTATGTATTTGTATTTGTGTGTTTCTGTGTGTACTTCTGTTGTTTTGTACAGAAAGAAATTTTTCTTATATACATGTATTTCCCAAACGGATGAAGTTTCTTTATTAAGCAGACTAGTAAATGTAATATTTAACATATTGTAACATTTTATTTAGGTCAAAAGCTGGATAGATATGCATAAACCCAAAGGAAGAAAGTAGGGTTAATGGACTAAGAAGGCAACAAAAGAAAACAAAAATAAAAGCAAAGCAAAACAAAACAAATGTAATTTTCCCCTAGTATTCATTTCTTCAACCACACATTATAGCACTTAGTTATATTTTGTATTTTGTGTTTAGTTGTTTCCTGTATATAAGTCCTGCTTCCTCTTTTGTACTAATTTCCTGAGGGCAGGAGAGATACTACATGTTATTTATTCTTCACAATTTAATAATGGCTGATCAATAAACACTTAATTTTTATTGTTCAACAAATGCTTATTAAGCATTGCTCTGAGCCATCACAAGTCTAGATGATCTTGTAACCAACATGAAAAACAGACAGTTCCTTTCCTTGAAGAGCTCATGATTTATGAAGAAAAATATAAAAAAGAGCCAATTTTGATAAAATATGGTTGGGTACTTGAAGTGATAATTCATTCTCTAGTCAGACCCCTCAATTTTGAGTGAATCTTGGGAGCAGAAAGTACCATCCATTCTACCCACCAAATTTTGTGAGCTTACTGGGTATGAGACACCACCGGAGCTAATCAGAACCTCAGCAGTGTTTGTATGCAAAAATCAAAGGACCGTTCACATATTATATGGAATTGTACTTGAGGGAACATCAGAAAGTCTAAAGCTTTATAAACTTGACAAAATGTTGAGAAGAATAACAAGCTAATCTTTCACAAAATGCTTTGAAGATAGAAAGTGCCAACATAAGTGCTAATTATTATTATTAGCCCCATGACCTTTTTCCTTTTGCCTTTACTGTTAGATCTACCTTAGAACTTTTTAACTTCAAGGGAAATTATTGTTCTTTAGATGAGCATTTTTATGAAGTCAAATGTTAATATATGCATTTAGGGAAAAATCACTTTTTTCATTATTCTTTTTATCCTCCCTAAAGGGCAGAGAAGGTGTCATTTATCTATTCTGAAAGGTGTCTAGCAAGGAATGCACATTTTGTCACTCTATAAGTACATTGGCAATGGCTGGCTTGCCTTTAAGAGAAGCAAAAGGTACGTGTAGAATCCTAGCTGGGACTATAAACTAGTGAGATTAAAAAAAATCAGAATTTAGGTAACAAAAAGATTTGCATTTTGAAGTGGTCACCAGGGGAAACTGCAGAGTCTACCAGAGATCTGACACCACCTTAAATACTTTGGTTCTCCTCATTTGGAATTGCTTTCAGAAACACTTGTCCAAAAAAATATTAAGAGTTAGCGTTATTACTTCATGTCACAGCTCATACATAGAAAAGAGCATGAGAGACCAAAAGTGGGAAATATGCCCAAAGGGAGTGCTCTGTGTTGGTGTGTGTAAGGCTCAGAGAGTCAATGAGTTAGAAACCCATGAGGCAAATAATCTCAATGTTATTCACACCCACATAAACTTGAGAAAATTTCAAGCACAAACATTGAAAGGTTTTAGAGCATATTAAAATTTGGAATTTCTGTTATACTGGATTTCTTGGGGAAAAAAATTACAATCATGTTTAAAAGACATTCACTGAAGAAGGAAAGAAGGCAAACCCAGGAACAGCGCCAACGGATGCCTGTGCGCATGCGCGAGCGCCTACCCATCCCTCTGTTTCTTTTCCAGGAGCCTAATCAGATGTTTTAAAAAATCAACTCAGGAAGCCCACTCCCCAGTTGTTTTCTTCTTCCTTTCTTCCACCACAGGCAATGATAGCCAGAAATTTTTGGTTATGTGCCACTTTTTTTTTAATCAACCTAGTTTGTTGCCAGTAAAGAGGAGGAAAGAGAACTAGATAGTGAGTAGCTGGAACATAGAATTGGCTAAATAGTCACAGGTGCTTATTCCTATTCCAGTCGCATACATCTATGGCGTGTATTGGTTTGCTAAGGCTTCTGTGACAAAGTACCACAAACTGAGCAGCTTACACAACAGAAATTTATCGCAGTTCTGGAGACTAAAAGTCCGAGATCAAGGTGTTGGCAGGGTTGATTCCTTCTGAGAGCTGTGAAGGAGAATCTGTTTCCTACTTCTCTCCTAGCTTCTGGTGGTTTGGTGGCAATACTTGGCCTTCCTTGGCTTGTAGACACATCACCTTTGTATCTGTCTTGATGTTAACTTGGTGTTCCATCCCTCTGTGTACATGTCTGCCTCTAAATTTTCCCTTTTATTAGGACACCACTCATATTGGACTAAGGCCCACTGCCATAATCTCATTTTAACATGATTACCTCTGTAAAACCCTATCTCTGAATAATTTCACATTCCAAGGTACTGGGGATTAGAACTTCAACACATAAATTTTGGAGGAACACAATTCAACCCATAACAAGCCTAGATTATGTTTGCACGGAGAAATGAGAATGTAGGGAAAAAGAAAGCCTAACAGCTTGAACTTTTGCTCTATGCCACATATGAATAGGAAGTCATTCTTCTCACCTTCATAAATTGTCATACTCATAAGGGTCTGAGCTACCAAATTTTTATCATATACATCCCGGGTAAATTTCCGAAGCACTTTACTTGTATCTGTCTTATGACATTCACAATTTTGAACCTTGTACTACACTTCATTATGTATACAATTTATCTCTCTTATCAAACTATAAACTCCTTGAAAGCAGTATCTAATCCATCTTTGCTTCTATTCCTCGACCTAGCACAGTACCTTGTACACAATAGATGCCCAATAAATTATCATTGAATCTATGAATGAATATTCAGATTTTATAGTTACAGAATTCAAAGAGTATACAAACTCATTGGTAAGCACTATGTCAATCAGGATAAGTTAGGTTGTACTGCAGGATCAAACAACTCCAAACTCTCAATGACTTAATGCAACGAAGTTTATTTCTTGCCGAGGCAAAATCTTGTACAGGTACAGGCAGTTCCCTGAGGTGATCATCTTCCATGTGGGAACAAAGCATCCCAGGCAGCTCCATCTCAGCATTAAGCATCAGGATTTCCCATGGCAGGGGAGGAGATCATGGAGAAGCCTGTACTGGATCTTAAATGCTTCAACCGAAAAGTGGCACAAGTAACTCTGGTCCCAGCCTTTTGGCCAGAACTAGTCACATGGCCCTACTCAACTGTAGGGAAGCTAAGAAACAGTGTCTTCCAGGTGTCAGGAAGGAAAGGAAGACTAGAAATATTGCCAAACACTTATAATGTTATCTCAGGAATCTTTTTTTCCCCTAAAAAATGTATCTTATATTAGCATTGTGTTTTATACAGTATGTATTGAGCTCTTACTATGTACCAGGCAGTGTTCTAGATGCTGGGATAACAATGAAAAAGACACACTAGAGGTAAAATTTCCGTGTGGGGCAAGGATAATAAAGGACTAACCAAATAAGGGAGATATTTGCATGCAGTGATAAATGCCACAAAGAAAATGCAGCAGGATAATATGATGGTGAATAATTTCCCTGTGATCTCAGTGCCAGTATGTTCTAAGAATCTTAGTCTTCTATTAGAAAGTTAGTGCTTAATTTTGCTTCCTCACACAACTCAAAATGTAATATAGTCATTTTCATATATTAACTGGAACCCTATTAAACAGAATATTCAAATAACTGAAATTTGGAACCCTCCATTACATTTTTTAGGTATTAAAGTCCAAGCCATGAGAAACTTAACTCACGGAATATTTACAAAAAGAAAAAGTAAATTAAAAAATGAATATAGGCCGGGCGCGGTGGCTCACGCCTGTAATCCTAGCTCTCTGGGAGGCCGAGGCAGGCGGATTGTTTGAGCTCAGGAGTTCGAAACCAGCCTGAGCAAGAGCGAGACCCCGTCTCTACCAAAATTAGAGAGAATTAATTGGACAACTAAAAATATATAGAAAAAATTAGCCGGGCATGGTGGCGCATGCCTGTAGTCCCAGTTACTCGGGAGGCTGAGGCAGGAGGATCGCTTGAGCTCAGGAGTTTGAGGTTGCTGTGAGCTAGGATGACGCCACGGCACTCATTCTAGCCCGGGCAACACAGTGAGACTCTGTCTCAAAAAAAAAAAAAAAATGAATACGCACACACACCCCATTTTAGTTGTCTATTGCTGTATGATAAACCACCCCAAAACTTGGTTTAAAACAACAGCAATCACATATTTGTCCATGATTCTGTGATTTGGGCAAGGCTTGGTGGGAAAAACTCTTTTGCACTCCATGTCTGTTGGGCTGGAATGTCCAAAATGTCCTTTTTGTTCAACAAATGTCTTTTTTGTCAACATGACTGTTGACTCAGTTGGATGACTATAATTGTTGAGGCTATTTGACTCTACCTCCAAGTGCACTCTCCAAATGACTAGCTCGGGCTTCCTCACAGTATGACAGCTGGGTTTCAAGATGGGGTATTCCAAAGGGATAAGCCCAGGTACCCATCGATCCTTTGCTTCCATCACACTTGCTAATGTTCCATAGACCGAACGTAGTCACATGGTCAAGCCCAGAGTCAGTCTGGGAGATAATTACACAAGGGCATGGTGGGAGGCATAATTCATTGAGACCACCCACAATATCTGTTTATCATTATCAGAGGCTTTGGCCTCTAATCATTCTCATTCCTCCTTCAGGGGCAATAAATATACCCTGTTCTTGCTGAGTCACCCAAAGTCTCATTCCACTGCAGCTTGAATTCTAGAATCTCATCATCGAAATCAGGTTCAGGTGAGGATAAGATTCCTTGGGTATGGCTGCTTTTGATCTGAATACCTATGAATTAAAGAGATAAGTTATATTTACCCCTCCTGCCCATAATCACCAACATATAATGGTAAGCAAGGATAGAAAAACTGTAATAAAAGTTCCCATTCAAAAAGAGGGAAATGAGAGAAATATAGCAGTCACCAGTTTTTAGCAAACTTGAAATCTAGTTGGGTACACATTACCAGTCCTTGGATAGGGCCTGGTTCTGATATCTGGGAGTGATTGTCCGTGGTTCGTCATTGCAACTGAGTGACTTTTTCAGTCTTCATCCTGCTCATAGAAGGTTGAGAGCACACAGGCTTCTGTTCATTTTGACATGCCTTTGTCTCTTGTAGTCCAATCTGACAATGCCTGATTCTCTTTAAAACTTTGTGGGTTTCTTATAGAGTTTATTAGGTTCACTTCATTAGACAAAAGTCATACCTACAAAGCTCTTCAAGACTGATCTCTTTCTAATTTTGTCTGTAAATCAGTGTGCTGTGGAACAATGCCCTTAATGTTTTTAGAAGGCCTTTTCTTGCTAGCTGAGAAAGACTATGAGGCAAGCCCCGAGGTCCTTTTGTCTATCCAAGAGCGTTTATGAGGCAGGGCCCTAAATCTTTCTGAGATCTCAAAAACAACATCCTTGATTTGATCTTGACTTTGAGGCTCCATTGTAATGGTAGTGCCCCGGATTTGTTGTTTCCCATGAGGCAATTTCTTACTTTGAGGATATTTTCCCAAGGAGCACTGGAAATGAGAATTTGTTTTATTTTTGAACCCTAAAGTCCTTTGCATTTTCTTCAAATTCTGCTCAAAAACTGAATAGTTAACTTTTTAGCTCATCTTACTCTTCCCATAACTTATCTCGGGCAACTAAATGACGCGAGGTGCTACATTCAACATTCTGCATGGATAGCTCCATAGTTGGATCCCTAAGTTGATTAGGTATCTTTTCTCTTTTCCATGTTACTGCAAGTGACAGTTTTGCTAATTAATCTGGCCACATATAACTTGAGTTTTCTTTTCTCAAGTTTTTGGAAGCAATTTCGTCTCTGCTCTTCTAACTACCACTGTCTTCGTAACGTTTATCAGGTCTCTGCCTTTACACAGTTCCAAATTCCATATCTTTTAGGTTTTTGTTGTAGCAGTACTCCACTTTCAGGTATCAATTTCTAACTTCCAATTCGCCTCAGGGACTGTTTTTCTAACTCTTCTGCCAGTACCTAATTGAGGTCCCCTTTTCTCCAGTTTCCAATAGCTGTTTTTGCATTGCCCTTCCATTTTCCACTAATATAAAAACTCAAACAAAAGTCTTTTTAAAGTTATATCCTTAGGGCAATAAGTAAACATTTAATTTGGTTCCCTATATCTTCTGGATCATCATTTTAGCACTGCATAGCCATAGTTGCAGTTATTAAAATTTCTCAGTTGTAAAAGATTCAGGGTTTCTTTTTAATGTTTATATCGTATTAGGTATTATAAACAATCTAGAGATGATTTAAAGCAAATGGGAGGAAAGCACAGGTTATATGCAAATACTACATCATTTTGTATAAGGGACTTGAACATCTATGGATTTTTAAAAAAATTTCTTTCATTTCAAAATATTAAGGGGATACAAATATTTTTGGTTACATGGATTGCTTTGTAATGCTTGAGTCACAGCTATAAGGGTGCCCATCACTCAAATAGTGTTCATTATACTCGTTAGATGGGTTTTCTCCTTCCCTTCCTCTCCCCCGCCCCCCACTTTATTTCCACTGGGTTTTACTTCCCTCTGTGCATATGTGTGCTCATTGGTTAGTTCCAGTTGAATAGCAAGTACATGTGGTGTTTGTTTTTCTATTCTTTAGATACTTCACTTAGGATAATGGTCTCCAGTTCCACCCAAATTGTTACAAAAGGCACTTTTTTATGGCTGAGTAGTACTCCATGATAAACATATACCATATTTTGCTAATCCACTCATGAATTGATGGGCACTTGGATTGATTCCACAGTTTTCCAATTATGAATTGTGCTGCAATAAACATTCCAGTGCAGGTGTCTTTTTGATAAAACGACTTATTTTCCTTTGGGTAGATACTCAGTAGTGGGATTGCTGGATCGAATGGGAAGTCTAATTTTAGCTCTTTGAGGAATCTGCATACTGTTTTCCAGAGAGGTTGTACTAATTTGCAGTCCCACCAACAGTGTATATGCATTCCTTTCTCTCTGCATCGATGGCAGCATCTATTGTTTTTGGACTTTTTAATAAAAGCCATTCTAACAGTGGTAAGGTGATATGTCATTGTGGTTTTAATTTTTATTCCCCCGATGATTAGTGATGTTGAGCATTTTTTCACATGTTAATTGGTTATTTGTTCATCTTCTTTTGAAAAGCTTCTGTTCATGTCTTTTGCCCACATTTTAATGGGGTTGTTTTATTTTTTTCTTGTTGATTTGTTTGAGTTCTTTGTAGATTCTGGATATTAGCCATTTATTGGATGTATAGTTTGTGAGTATTATCTCCCATTCTGTAGGTTTTCTATTTGCTCTGTTGATACTTCCTTAGCTGTGTAGAAGCTTTTTAATTTAATCAAGTCTCATTTATTTATTTTTGTTGTTGCTGTAATTGCCTTTGAGGTCTTAGTCATAAATTCTTTGCCTAGGCTGATATCTAGAAGAATTTTTCTTGCATTTTCTTCTAGAAGTCTTACGGTTTTATACCTTACATTTAAGTCTTTATCCATCTTGAATTAATTTTTGTGAGTGGTGAGAGATATGGATCCTGTTTCATTCTTCTGTACGTGGCTAACTAATTTTACCAACACTATTTATTGAATAGGGCTTCTTTACCCCAGCATATATTTTTGTCTGCTTTGTCAAAGATCGGTTAGTTGCATGTAGATGGTTTTATATGTGGGTTCTCTGTTCTGTTCCATTTCATCTATGTTTCTATTTTTGTGCCATACTGTTTTGGTTACTATAGCCTTGTAGTATAGTTTGAAGTCTGGTAATGTGATGCCTCCAGATTTGTTCTTTTTGATTAAGATTGCTTTGGCTGTTTAGGCTCTTTTCTTGTTCCAAAGCAAGCATAGAGTTATTTTTTCTAAATCTGTGAAATATTACATTGGTATTTTTATGAAGTTTGCATTGAATCTGTAAATCAATGTGGGCAATATGGATATTTTAACAGTATTGATTCTACTGATCCGTGAGCATGATATGTTTCTCCATTTGTTTGTGTCACCTTTAATTTCTTTCCTCAGTGTTCCATAGTTCTCTTCATAGAGATCTTTCACCTCCTTGGTTAAATATATTCCCAGGTATATGTTCAGAATGAAATAGAACTCCTGAACAGACCAATAACCAACAGCAAGATCAAAATGGTAACAAAAAATCTTCCAACAACAAAAACAAAAAAGCCTTGGACCACATGGATTCACAGCTGAATTATACTAGACTTACAAAGAGGAACCGGTACCGACACTTCAGAAATTATTTCGTAACATCGAGAAGGAGGTAATCCTCTCCAACTCATTCTATGAAGCCGGTATCGTCTTGATACCAAAGCCAGGAAAGGACACAACAAAAAAAGAAAACTACAGACCAATATCCTTTATGGATATAGATGCAAAAATCCTCAACATAATAATGGCAAAACTGAATTCAACAACACATCAGAAAAATAATCCACCATGACCAAGTGGGCTTCATTCCAGGGATGCAAGGATAGTTTAACACACATAAGTCAATAAATGTGATTCACCACATAAACAGAAGCAAAAACAAAGACCATATGATCATCTCAATATATGCAGTGAAAACATTTGACAAAATCCAGCACCTTCTCATGATAAAAACCCTCAACAAACTAGGCATGGGAGGAATATATCTTAAAATTATAAAAGCCATATATGGCAAACCCACATCAACATCATACAGAATGAGGAAAAGTTGAAAGCCTTCCCCCTAAGAACTGGAACAAGACAAGGGAACCCACTGTCACCACTTCTATTCAACATAGTGTTGGGAGTCCTAGCCAGAGCAATCAAGCAAGAGAAAGAAATAAAGGGTACCCAAATTGGTTACTTCACTGAAAGTATGATCTTATATCTAGAACACCCCAACAGAGTCTAACAAGAGCCTCTTGGAATTGATAAATCAATTCAGCAAAGTCTCAGGTTACAAAATCAATGTACACAAATCAGTAGCATTTCTATACACCAATAATAGTCAAGCTGAGATTCAGGTTTTTTAAAGAAATATTTCAATCAACATCTTCCTTCCTTTCTCTCTCTCTCTCTCTCATAACATTTACTGAGTACTTCCTAAGATCCATGTATATAGTATTTGGCTTTAGGGTACAGAAATAAATAAAACAAATTATTTTCTGGCATGATGATTATCTAATGAGAAATTTATCCATCATTTGTCCTAAATATATAATTAACCAGAAAATCTGTTTTGGTTGTTTGATTACCTAAGGAAAAATTTCAAAATAAACAAAACTTGTTTTTGGTTCACCTCACTTCACCTGTTGGCAAACTTCTCTCTACTTTTGGAAATTCTGTTCCTAAAGTCCACTGTCCTTATGCTTTTCCTAGGAAGCTTTTGCCCTCTGCTTGATTTCCCCCAGAAAGGGCCTCAGGGTCTATCCAAAGTTTTCCTGCTTTTCTTTACACTAATACATATATCTCTCTACCTTCTTCTTTGATTCCTCCAGGGCCTTGCTTTTGACTAAATTTCCCCAAACTCATTTTCAGTAATGTGATTATTGGGTAATCATTGCTCTCTTTGATAAAATAATAACATTTAGACAGAGATTTTCCGGACATGTTATATCTCAACCCAAAGAATGTCTAAAATTATGACTGGACATATGATGGGGATATGTTAGGGTGAGTTGGCCTTTCAGGCATTCTTAAGTTGCCATGGCAACCTCATGTGGCTTCTGTCCCTCCTCCTGTGATTCTCCATATGACCAGGCCCATGTGTTGGAGAAGGCATGCTTTCAAGTGTGGGTAGAACTAATGGCTGTTCAATTAAATTTATCCAATATTTTTTCAGGCCAAGTGGTTTGCAATGTTGGTCTCACTTTACACCTTTACTTAGTAAAACACCATATCACCCCTCAAGGAGCTGAAGGAACCTAATTAGCCAGATAGTAAACTGTATACTTCATGGCCTCCAGAACTTGGAATGTAAGTATATGTAATTTTGTGGTCATCATTTGCTTTTAATATTTACTTGAAGTAAAATCTATGTTATATCTTCTGAATATTTAACATTTGAGGAAGAAGATTTCTGACCTCACCCTTTTTTTACCCTGGTACAATTTTCTTTTATGGTTGTTTATGTCATAATCAGCAATGGGGGGCCTGGAAATCAGAAGGGGCAACAAGACAGTGAGTGTGGCCCCCTGGCAGGGTTTTCAGCTCTTTACCTGCATTAGGATTTTCAGCTATGAAGATGAAATAGAGGCATCAGAACCCAAGGAAGGTATTTTGACTGGGGAAGATGGTTCTGAGCCAGGCTCCCAGAGCAGACAAAAGCTGCTGCAGCCCTGCCCTGCCTCTTGCCACCCGTGGGACCTGTCAAGCTTGGAAATTGCTACATTTATATAAATGTGGAATGTTCTCAGGTAAACAGAATAGTAGGAAAGACTCACTAACTTCTGCAAACAATATTTTCTTAATGTATAAAATGCAGATAATATCATCTGCCTCGCCTTCCGAAAGATGAATTATATTTACACTTCTGGCCATTTGGGGGATGAAGGTGTTCATAAATTTCTGAGAGAATTTCTGCAAACCAAAACAAAATCGTGTTCCTGCAGGGAGGGGCAAGTCTAGTTGACTTTCTGACTCAACTTGAATTCCTATTGGTGGTCAAGTAAAGTTGCTTTTCTGTGCTTTTTTGGGAGCAAGTTGAAACCCAGACAGAGGGGCATTCCTTTGTATTTTGCTGGTACTTGGAAGGATTTTCTTTTTTTCTTTTTAATAGTAATAAAAATAGAATCTAAAATATTCCCTTTCTTTGGGGGTAGTTAGGTGTGAAACAGCTTAAAACCATAATCTAAACAGTTATGACAAAGCTGCTTCTTTTTTTTCAGGGAAGAAAGGTATAATCCTATTATCTTTGTGTGATTATCAGCACCACTTGAAATTCCAATTAGTGCAGCTAATCACCATGGGCTCCTCTGATACTTAGCTGGCAAACAGCGAAGTCTAATTAATACTTTGGAGTGGTAGGTAAATGGCATTTATTTTACTCCTGCAGACACATTTTCTAAGTAAAATTCTGATTTGGGGCTTGTTTCATTGCAAAAGGACAATTTATAAAGAAGAAGAACAACAAAAAAGAATTCCATATGAAACTAACAAGATCCCCAAATCCCTAAGTGATCTTGTCCAATCTGAAAGGAGCTAGAGGTCCCAGAGAAAGGTGGGCCACCCCATGGCCAGTGAATGGCATACTTCTCATCCATTTATTGTTTAAGAAAATAAATCTATAAAATAGGAGATGAATTATTCATTTAAACTCAGATTTGTAAAGAGATTCATTACTGTTTGACTCTTTAATTATAATTCATTTGATTAGAAATAAGATAAAATATAATTAATAACCTGGGCCTCTGGGTTTTTTAATGCAAATGACTTAGAGCCAGGGGTCTCTGTCAAGTCCATTATAATAACTTGGGCGATCTCCAGACAAAATAATACATTCCCTGTGGCCAGTAGGCATTTTGAATGGCTCACGGGCAACCCCTGTTCTTCCACGCAGAAATTTTCTAATTAGCACCTATTTCCCCACTGCCCCTGCTACCCCCGCACCCAGTTCAGAGTTCCATCATCACCTGTTCAGCTGAGGTCCTGGTGTTGATTTGGATGAGAGTCAGCTTCACATGGGGGAAGCTTGATTAGCTGCCCATTGTTGACCTCTGGCCCTATGTTGACTAATGTGGTCTCTGCATGCCTTGGAGGAAGAGGTAGGTGAGTTCAGAATTTAGTCAAACCCACTGTGCCTACTGAAAAATCCATTCTGATGGTCAGTGGTTATCATTCCCTCAATTTCTGAAGAAAAGTGCCACAATATTAATATCAACCCAAAGAGTAAGGGTCCCATTTTCTTTCAAGGCTGTCTCTCTATAGGCCTGGTAGATTCTTATGAGTGTGTCTCAGAGTAACTTGTTTGTAATTAAACAGTTGCTTTGTTCTCCTCCCTTGAAAAAAGTCTGTATTTGCAGAGAGTACCAGAGTTTCTAAACCAGAAAAGGCTGTAGAGAGGATAATGAGTGCCAAAGAGTTGCAGATGTCTTTGGGTTTTGAGCTCAAGCCTTTGACTGGGTGCTGGTCTGGGAAAAGGGGACGCTTATTTTTAAGATGAAAATTCTGTGTTTAATTTTGGGGAATATGAAAGAGCAAAATGTTTACTGGGGAAGGGATTTGAAACCTTTTGCAGGCTTTTTGAGTTTTGCAGATAAAGGCGATCCACACCACTGTTCTTAGGCAAAGTCGTTCTGCAAGTAGCTCTCACAGGAATGAAGAGCCGCTCCCCCATGTGTAAGCATTATTCTGTATAATTATGGATATTTTCCCTTCCAAAAATATTTTTTTCTAGAAGCTGCTATTTCAAAGGCTTTCAATTCTGTGTGTCATTATCAAATAATCTTTTTTGTACTCGGGTGTTTATTATTGGATTGCAACAACGATAAAGCTCTAGGGGTTTTTGTCTCCTTTGGTATGCTAATTAGCCAGTTTCCTTTTGATCTTTTTCATACTGAAAAGAGTGAAAAGCTATCTCAGTAGGGAATCTTAGTGCTGTACATTCATCTCCTCATCTCCATAATCTGAGGATCAGAGGAAGACAACAATTTTACCGCTGAATGAGAGCTACTAGAGGCTTTCGTTGGAGCTCACTGCTACCAAATAATCCCTCTGGCACCCAGATTTGGGCACCAAGGAGGAATATGCAGAGGGGAAAAAAGGCACAAATATTTCACATGGCAGAGTGAGCTGACTTGCTTTTATTTCTTCTCCAAGCATTCAATCCAGGCAAATCTATCATTTCACCTAATTTTTAACTTTCAGATATCTTTCTCCTATTGATACGTTTTTAGCGACAACTGAATGCTTAGTTCGAAGAAAATGGCCTGAATAGTGGGAAAAATATGCTACTGACAAAATCTGTTAGAGTAGGAAGCTGCCTTTCGAAAGACACAGTAAAACTCACAGGTGCAGGGGAACTGGGGAAGATGCTGTGGCTATTACGGGTTGGAGGCACACGTTTGTGTGGTAGATTATGTTTGGGAATGGATGGAAAAAGATAAGTTATTAGATTTTTAGTTTGATTGTTTATTGGTCTACTGTGGTTGGGAATATTCATCTTTTTATTAAGATTTAAGGATTTAGGACACAGGCTGGGAAGTTGAGTGGGAAATTTTATCATCGATATCCTCACTTACCATCTATGGAGAATACATTAAGAGGGCAGCATTGCATAATGAGGACCAACCAACTTGATATTTAACTACCGTAGTCACAGCCCATACAGGTACACACTCACAAACATACACACATATTAGGTTGAACTATATGAAATTGCTGTTTTTGCAAGTAAAAAGCAATTTCAAATGGTTTAACCTAATATAGTTTACTGTTTGAGAGGTGTAATCAGGACAATTAAGCTTTATTTATTTATTTGTTTGTTATGTTTTCATACATTCAAAAGAGTTTTGATTTCTTTAACATTGTCCCAATCGAGGTCTGATTCCAAAAATGCTGCCATGGTTAAGGGTATTTTTAGAATAGTCCTAAACCTGAGGTATTTTCGTTTCCTCAATGTTTAGAAATCAGTTTTTTTTTTTTTTGAGACAGAGTCTTCTTCTGTCGACCCAGCTAGAGTGAAGTGGCATCATCACAGCTCACTGCAACCTCAAACTCCTGAGCTCAAGCGATCCTCCTACCTCAGCCTCCCGAGTAGCTAGGACTGCAGGCATGTGCCACCACACCCGGCTCATTTTTTTCTATTTTTTGTAGAGATGAGGTCTCACTCTTAACTCAGGCTGGTCTTGAATTCCTGGCCTCAAGAAATCTTCCTGCCTGGCCTCCCAGAGTGCTGGGATTATAGGAGGGAGCCATCACGCCCAGCCTTTAGAAATCAATCTTTACTCTTCAAAGATGGGCTTGAATTTTGGAAATAAAGGAGAGTCATCAAAATCACTTGTTTTGAGTAAAAGACTTTATACTGAATAAAACTATTTAGAGTGTTCTTTTAAATAAGCAAAATTTGAATATGAATAATGTAATGGTTTCTTTGGGTGCCATATCAGCTATCAGTGCCTTATGATTTTCCATTTAGAAGATAAATTAGAGATCAGCAGGTTGAGCATTCCTTAAACTTTATTGAACTTAAAAATCCTCATGGGAATTAATAATGAAGTTTTGGGCACCTTGCCATAGAGATTATGATTTTTTAGATTTAAGAAGTGACCTGGAAATCTATATTTTTAATATGTTTGTTGGGTGATTCTGATGCAGGAGGTTGTCAACCATACTTGGAATGGCAGCTCTTGCCTATAGAGATAGACACTGAAATTCAGTGATCTGCTGGAAATTATTCTGCTACCCAGAAACTGGTCCGGAGCAGAACTCCAGTCTGTGCCACTCCCAGGAGAGCCTTTGGAAAGGACTTCCTGGGTCTGAAACACAGTCTGGTACTTACCAGATAAGTGGCATTCAACCACCTTAAAAAAATTTTTTAAGCCCATGTTTTCTCTTATGTAAAATGAGAGTAATACTGATATCAAGCTCACAGTGTTGTGTCCTATAAATTGCTTGCTATAATGCCTGGCAGATAATAACTACTCAATAAACATCAGCTACTCTATGTTTATCCAAAGATTTTTATTATGGCTCTTTGTAGTTATTTCCTTTTCTGTACTTGTCTTTTTTCATTCACCCTCCCCCCAACCCTTTTTTTTTTTACAGTCATCTCATCTCTTCCTTCTCCATGACTTTGGCTACACCTTGGTTCCCGGTACTGCCACCAGACTAGAGAGTCATTGTTGAAAGATAGTGATCAGGTGTAATAATTGTCTGGAATCCTCCCTGAGAGGAACAGCTGGGTCTTTTCACATTTTGTCTTTATGCCTAATTAACCTCTAACTACAGCCCTATTGGGTTGTTATTGTGGAAAAAAAAAAAGACAATATTCACAGATTAGGAATTGAATTATCTTTTGGGGGACAAAGTTATACCTGCTGTAGTGACATTGAGCCCAAGTGGTAAATTGAAAGCATGTTATGCAGAAAGCTCAGTATTCAGGGATTATTATTAACCAGCTTTATTGTCCTTAAATAAATAATTAGAAATTAAAACAAAACAAAACAAAAATCCTCCATTGTGACAACAAAGCATGCAGAGATTGAAGGTATTAGCACAGAAATTCCTTCGTTATGCCAGATGAGTGGAGGGCAAGGAGCAGGATATGGGGCAGGGCAGCCAGCACAGCTGGTGGTATCTGCATTTGTCCACGGGGCTCTTCAGACCTGGCTCTGAAGCCCAGGCACTAATGATGGTGCCACAGGGAGAAAGACAGCATGAGGCATCCATGGAAGGTGCCAATGAAGTATTTGCATCTCTTCCCCATCTGTTCCCATCACCCTTACACCCTCCCATTTGCTCACAAACAAATAGGCAATGGGCAACCAAATGTTGCCGGAGCTACCTGATGCTGTTAATTACTATGACTGTTTAGAGCCAATTATCTCCACAAAAGCAAAACATCTTCATGTAGCATTCCAAATGGATACTGTTTTGTCTGGGGCAGAGGCAAATTGAACACTGTGGTTTGGTTCAAACTAAAAAGGCTCTCCTTTGGCCTAGGTTTCAAAGACTCATTTGTTGTCTTTTTGTTTCTTTCGATTTCATTGTAGCTTTGCAGATGTTACAATTGCTAAAAATGCAGCAAGCATGATTGGGGTGTGATAACCGCATAGATAGTATACAGTAAGTATAGATAGTATACAGATGTGTCTTTTTATTTATTTAGACATATATATGCACACATAACAGATACATAGTGTATATTGTCACTTTTACAAATCAATCTCCTCTTATTCTTCATTTGAATCCCGTAAGTATTTCTCTACTCATTCTCTCTCAATCTTCATTTGGCTAAAATGTATTATGTAAACTCTGTAGAACCTCTAGGTAACACAGTTGTCCATATATTTATTCAAAGTTTTGTTGGGAATCTACTCTAGAACTTCATTTATTTAGCACAAATGATTAGACAAAAGCCTTTGAGTTAACTCTCTTATCTTTAGTATAAGTGAAATGATGCTTATATAAGACAAATGAGGTGTAAATCTGAAATAATTATCTGATTTTCTGGTCAAAACATTTCAACTAAGGAAAAGGTAGGCTATGAATAATACATATTTCCTGCTGCTCTGATCAGTGTCCTTGGACAATTGCTCAGTTCTTCCCCCTTTGTTCAAAGGTACAAGCTGAGTCATTTCTCTCCCATGTCACTATTGAAAGAAACAAAGATAATTTGTATGGAAAGTACGTGCGTGAATCAATCTCTTCTCTAAATGAAGGAAGCTTCCACAATGAAGTCAAGCATCTGGAGGAAAAGGATGCTGATGTTACATAAATGCATATCTGAGCTGTGGAAACACCTGGGAGAGGCTGAATTTTCTTGGGCATGCTTTCCCCTTTGTTTCTCTAAAGGAGAGAACCATGGCATGTCATGGCAAACATCCACCTATTCACTCACGCTGGATAAAGTTAATATGAACTAGAGAGTTTTGTCATACCCTCCAATCACTCATTCATTTGCAGTGGGCACATAGTGAAGTTTCCAGTCTAGCTAAGGTGAAACCTATGGGGAAGACAGAAAGTTTTTTTTGTTCACTGGAGTTAGAGAAGCGACATCATGATACTTCAAGGCCTAAGACATACTATTTTAAATAGTCCAAATGTTGTGATTATAGCATACTTTTCTGAGATTTAAAAATATCAAGATTGTTTTTGATAATGTTAAGACTTGCCAGCTATCTTTAATATTTAGCAGAAATTTGGGTGTGTGTGGTAGCATCTGCTAATATCAAACAACACTTCAATTTATATGATTTGGGTTGCTAGTGAATAGCTACCATAAAATGCAACTGGTGACGAAGCTGAAACTTCCTGGCTACCCCATTTTCATCACGTGAGTACCAGGTAATAGCTATTCTGAAAATGATCTCTCTGTCCTGAGCTGCCTCCCAACTTGTTAATTGGGAGTGTGTGTGTGTGTGTGTGTGTGTGTGTGAGAGAGAGAGAGAGAGAGAGAGAAAACGTGTGTGTATGTATGGGTAAACATGTATGTGAACATGTGTGAATTTGTGCACGTGGGTGTGAATGTGCATATGTGTGAATGCATGTGAGTGTGTGTCTGTGTGTGCGTCTTCAGAATGCCCATAATATAGATCATCCTATAGCTTCTTTATGCCCTGCAGAGAATTGAGAGACTCTTCTGGAGAAAGTTATTCGAATTATATAGCTGTTGAGTAATTCTGGTAACCCAGTGTATACCTAAATGTACTTTTGAAAAGGGGTTTATTGAAAAGGAATAGACCCTTTTCAATAAGCTTTAGGCTCCTATCATACTATGTGGCAACATTTGGACAGTGTCCATGGTAATCTGTGCAGCAGTCCATGCAGTGTTCATTTTAAATCGGTCCTTTTAAGTATAGCATTAAGTATCTGCTCATAAACGGGACTGAGCAATTTCTGAGTGGGAGAAGATTTCTCATTTCCTTACCCATGTGATCTGTAAAACTGATGTGGGTGTAGAACATTTCTGCTCAGAATATCATTATACAGCACATGGGGATATTTTAGGATAAATATTTTCATACTTTTTTGATGGAAATATGTGCCCATTGCTAAAATCCTTCTGGAAAATGAACCAAAAAGGATAGGTAATTATTTTTCATTCCTTTTTCTTATAAAATTCCTCTTTTAATAATCTCCATTCCAGCTTAGGGGTTGTAACATCCAAGGCTGACTTCATAACTGCTGTGTTCTGGGGTGCTCCCCTAATTTCAGACTGGGTCTTCATGACGTGGTGAGTAGAGTTCCATTAGATTTCTACCTAATTTAACACATTAACTGCCATGTGAGTTGTATTTAACTCATGCTAGTTTTGAGCCTGGGAGCATATGTAACTCATACATCTCTTTACCTTGGGAGCAGTGAAAACTATTTTTCAAGTTGCATATAACTCACGCATAGAAAACAAAAAATAACAAATTTTTTATTAAATTAGAAAGGATCGTTTTGTTTTCAAAGTTTTTATTCTATTTTCATAATAAAACACTGTGGCCTCAAGGAAAAAAACTTTTTTTTCCCTACTGTGGCGGTCGATGTGTTAAGTATCTGGGAGTTGTTTTTTCTTGTTAGCTACTTAGATTTATTCAACAGATATTTAGTAAGCAAAATTTTGTGTCACCCATAATTGACAAGCTCTGGGAAGAAAATGATGACAACAATCCAAGGTCCTCAAGGTGCTGTCAGAGTGGTGGGGGAGGCATTCTCTAAAAAACATGAGATAGAAACATGAAGGAGGGAGAAAGGAGTTCTTTTCATGGTATGATGGAAGCTTTACAGAAGAAATGATACATGAGCTGAGGCTTGAATGATGGCTGTGAATTTGTCATGTGACGGAGTATAATGACAGGAATGAGACAACATTCCTGGTTAAGGCCTGGATTTATAAAAATAAACCCGTGTCAAATTTCTGTCCTCAGAGCTAAGTAGTCACAACTTGAGAACTATTTATTATTTTTCCTCCTTTCTCACTCACTATTCTAGGCTTTCCATTTTCCCTCCTCTTCTGAGCCTAAGTTTCTTCCAGAATCTCTTGAATCAAGCACTTAACACATTATAAAAATACAAGACACTCAGCCTACCAAAGCCTACCAACTCTCTTCTGCCCTGTGTTTATTAGGCTGCCTTCTTTGTCTAGGATCACTTGATTTCTTGGTTTAGAATTTTTTTTTTTTTTTGAGGGAAGGATTGAAGGCCAACACGATACTTCATATTCTCCAGAGGTACCTCAACCTCTGTGCAATAATCCCAGAAAAGGAACAGACCCTTTCCTCCCACAGAAAAGACCAATAGTCTGGGCAGCCAAGAGTTCTGGCCAGAGATTACCCTAGGCTGCGTATTACTTCAAGAGGTTCAATTTAAGTCAAGTCTAGTTTGAAATTGGTCTCTATCTGATGTTTTCTTTCATTTCATGTTTTCGAATCGTGAGTCACTGGGGCTTACGTGCCCTTTAGATAGCTCAAGATGGACAAACTGATAAAACTAGACCAAAACAAAAAACAGAACAATACAAAACCAAACAAGCACCTTGTCTGATACTGCCATAAACTTGGCTTTTGTGAATAGGAATGCAGCAAAAGTACTCCTTGTAAACAGCAAGTGAAGATTTATTGGAGTTGGGTAATGAAGGCATCAACAAAGGGCTATAGCAAATATTCTTTTGAAAACATCAACGACATTCTGCTCGGTTTCATACTAGGCAGGACTGTAAATCTGCAAAGGTCAGAAAATGGCTTCCCTTCAGGCTCTGATGAAGTATTT
Organism: Propithecus coquereli; assembly: GCF_000956105.1. Lineage (NCBI taxonomy): Eukaryota > Metazoa > Chordata > Mammalia > Primates > Indriidae > Propithecus > Propithecus coquereli. Next base: position 2,200,215 of record NW_012134969.1, on the reverse strand, counting down.
GAAGATGTTCGTTAGCACCAGTCTTAGTTACCATGTTACACAGCAAACAAGGCTACACTGTGGTTTAATTCTTGCTCATGTGTTCTTGATTTGTGTTGATTTATGTAGAGCCAAAGATTCTGTTTATGACCCCTGAGATTATCTATTCTTGTACTAACACAGTTTTGTCCTTCACATTGCATAAATGATCATCTCCTTTTGTCTAGGAGATAATTTTTTTATGTGATGTGAGAATAGAATTCTTTCTATCCTTTTGGTTCTGGGAACTTTCATCTTTTTTCTTTTTGTTTTCTTTAATTCCATAGCATGAAGTATAAAATAGGCAGGAAAGTGTGGTGTGGAGACCGTGGGATGATTAATATTATTCACTGTGATGCTTCTTCTGCAGTTATTGTGGAAATGAGAGGCATCAGACCTCACCTGGAAAGAGGCATTTGGAACCTCTGATGTCCATTATCTTCCACATTTTGGGTTTCTGCTTCACTAGTATAAGAAGATTCTGTGACTGGAAAGACAATTCACGTTAGTTCTACAAATATTTATCAAATATGGATGCAAGCCTTTGTATTAGGTGTGTGTGGCTGAGGGAGGGAGAGTGGCATTATGGGCAAAGATAAACAAGAATCCATCCTTGTCTGAAGGACCCTAAAATTTTGAAGGGGAAATGTTGACTTGTAAACAAAAAGGAATGAAATGAGTTTTATAGTAGAAGCACAGGCACAGTGCTCGGACAACCTAGAGAAAAGGAAAGTTTTAGAAAAGCCAATACCCCTTGAGCTGTAAAAATCCTTACAAACTGGAACTCATTACTTCTAGCTCAATCTATTCTCTGGAACTGTGATATGAATAGATCTATTCATATAGTCATATCACATATCTCCATTTCTCATGTATATTTCAAAATTTCCTCTGGTTTTGGATTTTTGTGGCAATATGTTTTATAGACTGTACTGGTTCCAAAGGCAGGTACTATTTAGTTAAACGGTTATAAAAAAGCAAAGTATTTAGTTTAGGAAAACCAACTTTTTCAAGCCTCCTTTGTCTGGATAGCTTTATTATGCTTTTTTGACCATCAGTACTTTTTACTGTGGCTCAGGATGTTTCAATCATCAATTCACTTCTTATTACATATTGTGTTTTCTTAATTTAGAATACATAGATGAGCTCCAGGGAATCTATGTACTCAATTATATGCAAAAAGTTATGTGTACATTTTTCTTGAAAGACAGTGTGCATTCTTTTCGTCAGATTCTCAGATTCATGAACCAAACAATGTAACACTATCATATGTTTTCCCTTCCTGATTTTATTCATTCCTGATATTTCAATACTTATTATATGTTGATAACTTTCAAACCTGTATTTCTAGCCTAAATCTCCTCCAAGTTTTACTCTTACATATCCAAGTGTTTACTAATCATCTTTGCTTCTTTGGGCCGGTGGCACAAACCCATCAGTTCTAGGATTAAAGTCATGATCTCTCATTCTAAATCTTGCTCACACATTTTCCATCTTTATTGGCATCACCAGCATCTACACAATGGTCCAGGATAGAAAAACAAGAATTATTTGGCTGATTCTTACTCATCTTTTAAGATAACTCAAATAGCACTTGCTTAAGGATGCCCTTCTTCACCACCCAAGACAGGGTGGTCACTCTCTTTTGGGCTCCCATACCACACATATGCACATATTTTGGAAATATGTGCATATTTCCATCATTGCTCAGCCAGTATTAATGATCTAATTATTCTTCTGTTCCCTTATTAGTCTGTAAATTCCTTAAGAGAAGTCACTATCTCTTTGGCTTCGCAACTCAGCACTGAGCCCAGAGTCAAACACTGTAAATGCTTGGAAATCAATTAAATAAGAGAAAAAACTCGGGGTCTTCCATGAATACACATTGTACATGGCTTCCTGAAGTTCAGAGACAGTGATAGTGGCTGGAAATATTCTGATTTCATGGTCCGTGAAAGTGTAAAGAGAAGAAAGCTTTGTCCAATGTAGGCTGCTCACATAAAATTAGTTTAAAAATCAGTCCTTAATGCTCATTCTATGTCACTCGGTAGGAAGGGGATGCCAACTGTGTAGTAATAGCTTATATTCTATGTGTCCTTTCTAAACTTGAAAATCTTCCTCTCCAGAGAAAAAAAATTCTATTAAGTTAAACATTTAGGTTTTAAAAAATAATGTTTTAGAATAAAGTAATTAATAATTCATAGTATCTTATGGCAATTTGTGTTAGATAGAAGTACAAAATTTCTGAGTTCTGTTGGAAGCATAAAGGACAGGCATAGCAATACTTTGCCCATTATGTTTAAGACAGAAACACTTTTAAAATAGGGACTAATTAAAAAGGAGTTAGAATATGTTCCTCAGTCCTTCATCAACTAAACCTCATCTGAAGCCATTGTATTACAGTTAGATTTTCTGTACTTTGCACTCAAGAGAATCAGAATTTTGTATCCTTTCCCCTCCTGATGGGTTAAGGGCAAGGGAGTGCTTCTCCCTGCTCTATGCAGTGTCAGAGGGACTTAAAAGAAGGTGAGGTGTTTGTCAGAAGGGGAACCTGACATCTCACCCTGGCTGACTGAGAGACCCATTTGTTCCTGTGCCACTGTGGGAGCAGAGCTCAGTGTAAAGAGAGTTTAGGGAGAGGCCAAACTGTATCTTCTTGGAGTCTGGAGCCAGAGTCTGGGCCCTTGCACTAGCTTGGAAAAGCAAGAGGCTGTGTGGAGATGCTCCTGAATACGGACCAATGGGAGGCTACAGTGGGAATGTCCTGTACATCCAGATTTTGAAGAGAAAGAGGTGCAAGCTTTCTCATGGGCTAACTGGACATTGTGGTAAAGTAGAAAGTTTAGAGCTATCTTGAAAGGCCTCTGTTTAAGAGGTCTGATCATCAGTGCAAGGTGGCCCCAGTAAAGGGGCTGAATGGGTTATATACCGCTTTGCTACCGGAGCGAGGTGGGGAGTCCAGGAATGGTGTTGGAGGTACCTGGTGGGTGTGTGTTTTGGGGTGGGATCTTTTCCCCTAATCCTTTCCTCAGCCCCCAACCCCCTTGTTGAGAGGCTAGATGAGGAAGTTAGCAATGGGGCAGGCAAGGGAATAAAGAAGACCTAGATAAGAACTGAAAAATTAAAAAGACATTGTCTTGGTTTATTTGTGCTGCTATAACAAAATACCTGGGACTGGGTAATTTATAAAGAACAAAAATTTATTTCTTATATTTCTGGAAGCTGGGAGGTCCAAAATCAAGGCATTGGCAGGCTTGGTGTCTGGGGAGGGCTTGGTCTCCTCTTCCAGTACGGTGCCTTGAGTGCTGTGTCCTCAGATGGCAAAATGGCAAAAGGGAGGAACAGCTCCCTCACCATCCATTCATGAGGACAGAGCTTTTATGATTTAATCACCTTCTAAAGGGCCCACCTCTTACTACTATCATATGGGATTAAATTTCAACATACGAATTTTGGGGGACACATTTAGACCATAGCAGCTGTGTTACTGGAATCATCAGGTTAACTACTGCACTCAGTGCCATTAGTGCCCTTCTAGACCTCCTTTTTACCTCCGGGGTTTTAATAAGGACTTTGGATGGGCTACACCTTAGGAGCAAGTGTAGACTGGAAATAGACCAGCCCTACAAAGTTGAGCCCAGATTTAAGTCAGCTTATTCTCTGATCAGATTAAAATGATATTTTTCTTCCTTGTCAGAAGCAAAAGTAAGTGCTTTCTTGAAGAAGCTGACATTATCCAGAGTCTCAAATTAACTTCTTTAAATTTTCATATATGATATCTGGCATTTAATACATAATTTCCAGGCATTGTTAGGAAAAATGCCTATGTTTCAGAAAACTAGGACAAAAAAACACAATAAAAACAGATTTGGAGAAGATACAGATATTGAAATTATCTGACAAAAACTTAATAAACATGATGAAAATAAAAGGCAAGATGGAGAATTTACGCAGATAATGACTTTTGAAAAGAATCAAATGGAAATTCTAGAAGTGAAAAATAACAATAAATGACATTAATAACTCAATAGTTTTAACAGCAGATAAAAAACTGCTAAAGAGAGAATAAGCCAACTGGAAGATAAGTCAGAAGAAAATCTCAGCATAAAAGAAATATAGGATGTAGTGACTAGGCCAGACATATGTGCATTTAGAACCCCTCAGTGAAATTTCTGCTGGAGAAGCCCTGTTTGAAGGAATCATGACTAAAAATTCTCCAAAAGTGATGAAATATACCAGAAATCAGAAAGCACTACAAATCTCTGCTAGGATAAATATAAAAAATACCATACTTAGACATATCATAGTAAAATTGCTGCAAACCAAAGAAAAAGACAGAATCTTAAAGGTAGATAGAAACCAAAATAAAACTGTCATATTACTTCTCCAAAGAAACAATGGAAACTAATTAACAATTAAATTATTTATTAAAATTTTGAAAAAAAACTCTGTTAACCTAGAAAAAATCCTTTAAAAAGTAAAGCAAACTGAGTAAATTTAGACAAGCAGAATCTGAAATAATTTTATTATCCAGCTAATTTCTCTATAGTAAACACTAGAGCAAGTTTTTTAGACCACTGATTCCAGGCAGAAAGCATGGAGAAAATGAAAAACAATGCAAAGAATAAATATATGGCTAAATCTAGATAAATAGTGAAAGTATATGAAGTATATGATGATGATGATGATGATGATGATGATAATGTTATTTTGTAGGGTTTAAATATCTATGGGATAGACACATGACAAAATAGAACAGGCTAGAGAATGAATGGAATTAAATTATCCTAAGGTCCTTGCATTATGTCATGGTAAAAGTCAAGAATGGATGTTTTATTCTAGGGTAGCCCCTAAAAAAAATAGTAAGAGCATAACAAACAAGATGCTAAATGGGGAAATGGAATAATATGAAACACTCAATTAAACAAAATGAGAGGAAAGGGCACAGGGAGCATGTGGGGAAAAGAGAAAATGTATAGCAAGATGATAGATTTAGATCCACATATGTCAGTAAGTGCATTAAAGGAAAAGACTAAATACTCCAATTAAAAGACAAATATTGTCAAACTGGATTTTAAAAAAGGTTTATGCTGCTTATGTTAAACAATTTAAAAAATGAAAAGGCAGAAAGGTTGACAGCAAAAGGATGACAGAGATATTTCTTGTTAACATTCATCAAAAGAAAGCTGTTTTGCTAAACTAATAATAGACCAAGTAGTTATTAAGGCAAGAAGAATTATTAATACTAGAGGGATATTTCACAATAATAAAATGGTTAATCTGCCAGGAAGTATCACTGACAATATTGCATGGCTACAATAACAAGTCTCAAAATTTATAAAGTAAAAACTGATAGGCCAAAATAGAGAAAAAGACAAATCTAAGATAGTTTTAGGTAATTCTAATACACCTGAGTGACTAATTAAAAATTATCAAAAACAATTACTAAGGATAGAGAAGAATTGAAAAACATGTCTAACATACTTGACCCAGTTTACATACACAGAACACTTATCTGGCAACTGCAGTAGAATCTAAAACAAATCACAGAAAATTTTCAAATATTAAATTCATACAGGGTATGTTCTCTGACCACAGTGGAATTAAGCTAAAAATTAATCATAAAAAGATAGAGAATCCCCAAATGTTTGGAAATTAAGCAATATACTTCTAAATAAACCATGGGTCAAAGAAGCAATCACAGTGGAAATTAAACTTATTTAGGCTTTGGAAAGTGAACAAATATTGTGCTAAAAAGGTAACTGTAGGAGTCAAGTAGCTAATTTACAGAAATTGAGTAGATTCTTTCTTTTTTATTCTCTTTCCGTTAAAGTTTCAAGGAATTTTGTATCTGTGACACAGAAATGCTGTGGTAGGACTTTCTAAGTGTTTGTTTTGTAGTTTGGTATATTAATCTTGTAGGTCAAATGGTCAACTTAGAGTGGCTTTCTGAGACAATAATGATAGTAATATTAGAAACATTGACCACAGTGCTCAGGTGTAAAAGTGATATTTCTATCACCCCAAAGATCTGAAAATAGCCTGAGTTCTTTCCTTTTCTCATTCATATAAAATGTTACTTTTCTCTGGATAGTATTTGGCAGGTGTTTAGGAGCACAGTGATATACTTCACTCCAGTATTTAACCAAGCATACTGTGCAAAGTAATTAGGAAACTTGCTATCTGTTTCCTTGAATATGAAGGGAAGGGATAGATAAACAAAATGAGACAACCTAGATGTTTTTGTGTTCAGAATAAGGGCAAAGATAGTCTTTTAATGAAAAAATTTTTTTATGTGCAAAATTTTAAAAGGTTGTTTCTTTGTAGAAAATATTACATTATTAAATAATAATAATAATGTCAGTAAGTAATGAAATGGAGGGTGATGCTCTATGCTTCTCTGTCTATCCCTCTGATGAAGATCATAAGCTTCTAATGCCAACAGCATTAAAGGCTTGTCATAGTAGAGACCTTAAGAAGCCCATGAGGTCAAGAGTTTTGCTATGACATTAGTTACTGTGCTCTGAGGGCCATAGCCTTCCATTGCAGGTTAACACAAATTAAATGTCATAGATTAATCACAAAAGCTAAATTTAGGGAGTTAAGGAGCTTATTTATTCCTCCTGTAGCCCCACCATAGCTTTAACCTTCAAGGCAAACTACCACCTCATCCCTCATCAGCTGCAGAAACACTGCTGGCTTCTATTGGAAATGCAAAATTCTTCCTTGATGTCAGGATGAAGGGGCTGCATTTGTAATATTGTGCTCATAAAACAAACTTCATTCTTTCTCAAGTAATTGGCTTCCTGCTGACAGGAGCTCTAAAGAGATGCCTGACAAGAGTTTGAATTGGTGTGTTAGTACCTTTCTTATGTATCTCTCTCCATGCTCTGTTTATATTTCCTCCTGTTAGCATACCCCTCATTTGGGGAAGATGAATTTGGATTTTCAATGCCTTCTTGTACAGACTTGTTAGTGATTTGTAGTTGTATGGAGTTCTCATGCCTATATAACTGTAAAATTTGTGGTTAAGCTAGAACACATGAAAAACTTTATGCAGCTTATAGTAAACAACTTAAAAAATGGAAAGGCAGAAAGGTTGACAGTAACTGGAGGTCTGAGTAAACCCAAATGGCCCCAGGATTTTGACACGAGAATAAGAAAGCCTTTTGTGTGTGTGTGTGTAAGGGGGGTATGTATTCTTTGCTTGTTCAAAAGACTCACTTGGATTTTATAAGAGGCAAAAGATTTCTATTTTCAGCGTCCTACCTTTTAACCTATTTTAGAGTACAATGTGATTCTTCTTTCAGAAGACAGTGCAAAACCTACTTTAAGTGATTGCTTTGGGGAAAAAACATCCCAGGTCCTAAAGTGCTGAAATTGAGGTGGTTCTGGGGCACATATTAATAGGTAACTAAATCAGAATAAAAACATTTGTGAGCATGACTGCCATGTTAAAGCAATAATGGAGGGTCAAGGAGTTTGGTGGAGTCAGGGATCAGGGATGTTCTTGCTGAAGTAATGGGTGGAGAGAATTGAGAAATAGGTTTTTACATCTCTCCATAGAATAACTCTCCTTCCTCATTCCCACCTATCTTTAAACCATGAGGTGGGATTACAGTGATGAAATGAGTCCTACCAAACTCTATGAAGAGTAAGAGGAAGGAACTTACAAATATCTTCTGTTTTCTATTTATCAGTTTGGAAAGTTTACATTTAAAATCTGTGACTAGAATGCAGATCTTAAATATATAAGGTAAGGCAGCAGTTTAAGAGACTCAAATCCATAAAGGCAGGACTGAATCACATGAAAATCAGTTGAGATGCTTAACTCATATGCCACTCAAGACCATAGTGGCCTAACCATTGAAAAGCCTGGATTCCAAGCTTAGTTCTCTAGTCTCTTTGTCTTATGACCTAATTAAAAGCAAGTCACTTGATCTTTCTGGGTCTGTTTCTTCATGTGTAATCTGAAGGGCTTGAGTAAATGTTAAGGAGTCCATGAGTCTGTGAGTTATGTCTAGGGAACTTACGAGACTTGGATTTATGTGTTGCAGGTAACCAACAGGCAAGGTTGATATTATAAATATTTACCAACCCTGTGGCATAGGTGCTTACCAATCAAATGGAGGCTTGCTATAAGCAGCAAGTATCTCTGCACCTGTGCATGCTAGGTAAATATCAACTACACTTATGAGAATTGGGCCCTGGACCCAAATTGTCAAAACAGAAAGACCTTAGAAATCACCAGTCCATCTTCCTGATTTTACATGTTGTTGCATCCTGTGAAAGCATATTATGATATTGAAAAATTGCTATAGAAAGATGACACAAATGCACAAGGGCTTAGGTGAATGATTAGATGTCTCAATAAATGTAGTAGATTAGTACAGTAATAGCACCAGTGAATTATACTTTCTGGTATCCACACCCTCTATTAGTGTGTATTATCCTCTCCCTCATTCACTCTGGGCTTAGCTATGTGACTTGTTTTGGTAATGGGACATTAGCAAATGTGACACAAGTAGAGGCTTAACAGATGCTTGCTATTAGGGCTTTCCATATCTCTTTCTACTTTTGAAACACAACCACCAAAAGAAGAAGCCTTCTGGCCTGCTGGTGACACATGGTTCAGTTGACAGCCTGCACCATCCATCAGACTTGTGAGTGAGGCTTAGACTAACAAACCCCATTTGAGCTGACAAATGACTATGGCAACATGAATAACCCCAGGTGGGACCAGAAAAGGTGCCACCCAGCTAAGCTCAGTTCCAATTGCTGATCCACAAAATCAGAGCAAATAAGATGGTGGTTATTCAAGCCACTAATTATTGGATTGGCTTGGTATGCCACAATAGATACTTGATACAACAAGAAAAGGATCTTCAAATTGGGGAGGGAGGGTTCTTGAGGGGAAATTGGTGGGAGGAAAGACAGTGGTGATCTTCTCTACCATTTTCCTAATAGAAGTTGGGATCAAGGATTTGTGTTCAGTCTCTATCCCTTGCTTCTCAGATGGGTCAAGGAGTTTTTTCTTACTCATCATTCTGGTCAGGCACACTTAGTTTCAGGAAAAACACAGCTAATTTGTCCTTACCACTGTCAGTGAAGCTACATGGATGGATTTTCCTACTTGCACTTGCTTTTCAGAACACAGCAAGGAACAATTGACCTGGCCTTTTCTTGTTGATTTAGTAGATGGCCACTAGCAAGACATTTTGTGGAATATTATGAAAATAAAAAGAGTTCTTGGGAAAGAGATGAGAAGATAAGATTTAAAAATGACTGAAAAACACTGATCTTTTCCAAATATCCATATACAACCTGCAATCTTCTTGCTTTCAACACTACTTTGAGGCAATTAAAAAAGCCCCATTTTATCATTGTTTTAAAGCTTCTGATATCTTCCCTCTGGCAGCCTCACGTCAAAGAGTTCACATAAAACAAAGCCCTGAGGACTTCAGCTTTTTGTCATAAATCACTCTGAAACTGGACAAATATATGAGGCAACTGTTTCCAGGTTTTGAATGACAAGTAGCACAGTCTCCAAGAGAAGAGAGATACTCTTCCGACGTTCATCTAGTTCTCTGCCCAATTTTCCAACTGTAGCGCAGGAAGCTAGAATCCACACAGAATGGGTCGTCCAGCTGAGCTGGAGAAGCCAGGATGAGTTCAGGTCTACTTATGTTGTTGGAAGCTGCCCATCGGGGCATGGAGGAGGAGGGAGGTGTGCTGGGTGGCAAGAGGGGGAGAGAAGTATTTATAGGAGTTCCCATGAATTATTGACTGAAGACTGGGATGCATTAGTGTGGGGCAAAATCACACAAGGATTACTACTGTGTGGCTGAGAGTTAGAACAGAGATACCAGAGATCGAACATTGCTGGATGATGCTGGCATTCTGACCCATCCTGAGGAGAGTTCTTATTAACCCCTTAGGCATTCATGTGAGGTACCAGAAAGGTTACCACTTAGAAGAAAGGATCAAGTCTTGCAGTAAGACCTACTTTAGACTCACCCTGATAAAGTCTTAACACCAAGCTTTGAAAAGGTATGCAGGGGAGAAGGGTTTGGAAGTTGAGTTGTACTAAGTTGGGAATGAGAAATAATAGGGCTTTCCACAGCCACAAACCCAGGCTATCAAGTTCAAATTTACTAGTCAGTAATTAAACTAGCCTGTCATGGACATCACAAGAAGAAAAAATTGTAAACTAACATCCTTGATTAACATAGATACAAGAAAATAAAAATTTTAGCAAATTAAAACCAGCAATATTTACAAAAAAGGTAATAAATACATCATGGCCAAGTGGGTTTGGCCTTGGAATATAAGACTGGTTTAACATTTGAAAACTAATGTATGTAATTCATCACCCTAAAAAAATAAAGGAGAATAGTCATATGATAATCTCAATGGACACAGAAAAAATTGGAGAAAATTCAACATCCACATATGATAAAATCTCTTAACATATTAGGAATAAAGGGAACTTTCCCAAATCAATAAAGAGATATTCAATGTATCTGTAGCAAATGTTATAGTTAATGGTGAAATATCAAATTGTTTTCTCTAAGATTAAGAATATAGAAAGGATGTCTGTTCTCACCACTTCTATGGAGTTGCTAGCCAGTGAAACAAAGCAAGAAAAAGAATAAAAGGGATAAAGTTTGAGAAGGAAGAAATAAGACTGTTTCTTTTCACAAATGACATGATTATGTATACAGTAAAGCCTAAGAAGTCTATAAAATACAATGAAATAAACAACTATAACCAATGAATAAATTTAGTAATGTCTTAGGATGTATCCAAGTTTTAAAAAAACCTGCATTTTCATATGTTAACAACAAACAACTATAAAATAAAATTTAAAAAATTTAGTATAGTATCAAAAAACATAAAATACATTTAAATAAATATAACAGAAAACATAAAAATCTTTTGTATTGAAAATAATAAGCCACCTTGAAAGAAATTTTAAAAATTCTAAATAAAGAAATATACCATGTTTATGGATTGGCAGTCTCAATATTGTTAAGACATTCATGTCCCCCAATTTGAAATACAGATTCAATGCAATCCTAACTGAAATCTCAGAAGTCGTTTTTTGTAGAAATTGAGAGCTGATTCTAACATTTACACAGAAATGCAAAAGACCTAGAATAATCAAAACAATTTTGAAAAAGAGAAACAAAGCTGAAGGACTTATACTATCTGGTTTCATGACTTACTATAAATAAAAAAGTAATCAATATGGAATTGTTAGTAGGGTAGGCATATAATCAATGGCACAAAATAGAAAATTCAGAAATAGATCCACAATATACATGATAAATCCATTTTGACAAAGGCAACAAGATAACTCAACAAAATGTGATAATTTTTTCAACAAGTGGTACTGGAACAACTGGACATCCATATCAAAAAAAAAAATCTTGATTACTATTCTATGCCACACAGGAAAATTATATTGAAATTGATCACAGATCTAAATGTCAAAGCCAAAAACTATCAAACTTTTAGAAAATAAGGTGGAAAAAATCTGCATAATCTTAAGTAAGGAAAGATTTCCTAGATAGGACATAAAAAGCACTAATGATCAACTTAAAAGATTATAATTTGAACTTCATAAAAATAAAAATCTTCTTCAAAATACACCAGTAAAAAAAAAAGAGGCAATCATAGACTGGAAAAACTATTCATGGTGGATACATCTGACAAAGAAGTTGTAAGTGGAATATATAAACTACTCTGACAACTCAACAATAAGAATACAAACAACTCATTAAAAATGGGAAAAATGTTTAACACTTCACAGCAGAAAATACACAAAGAACTTTTGCACCTTAACAAGAAGTTAATAAGAGGACAAAAAATCCATTAAAATAGGAAAAAGACTTGAATGAACACTGTAGCAAAAAACATAGAAATGGCCAATAAGGACATGAAAAGATGCTCAGTATTGTTATTCATCAGGGAAATAAAAATTAAAACCACAGTGAGGCCGGGTGCGGTGGCTCACGCCTGTAATCCTAGCACTCTGGGAGGCCGAGGCGGGCGGATTGTTTGAGCTCAGGAGTTCGAGACCAGCCTGAGCAAGAGTGAGACCCTGTCTCTACTAAAAAAAATAGAAAGAAATCATCTGAACAACTAAAAATATATAGAAAAAATTAGCCGGACATGGTGGCACATGCCTGTAGTCCCAGCTACTTGGGAGGCTGAGGCAGTAGGATCTCTTGAGCCCAGGAGTTTGAGGTTGCTGTGAGCTAGTCTAACGCCATGGCACTCACTCTAGCCAGGGCAACAGAGTGAGACTCTGTCTCAAAAAAAAAAACAGCAACAAAAAAACACAGTGAGATATTACTTCACACACAATATGTAAAAGTAACATATTACTGGGTGTAAAAAATTAAAAAGACTATACATATCAAATGCAGGTGAGGATGTGGAATGTGGGAGTCTCACACATTGCTGGTGGAATGTAAAATGGCACATCGTGATGGAGAATAATTTAATGGTTATAAAATTAAGCATACAATTACTATATACTTCGGCAATTGCACTTGTAGGTATTTACTCACCTTCCTCCAAGGTATAAAATATGTCCACAAAAAGACTTACACACTAATGTTCACAGCCACTTTAGTCATAAGAGCCAAAAATTGTAATCAACTCAAATGTCCACACAAGTGAATGATAAACATAGGCTAGTATATTCATACAATGGAATACTACTCAGGGATAAAACAAATGACAAACAAGCAAACAAAAATTAAGTACATGGAACAACATGGATGCATCTCAAAAACATACGGAGTGAAAGAAGACAGACACAAAGAAGTACACATTGTATGATTCCGCTTTTATGAAATTTGAAAACAGGTAAAACTAAGATATAGTGATAGAATCAGGAGTTGCCTGGAGTGGGATTGACTAAAAAGTAGCACTTGCTGAGAACTTCCTGGGATGATGGAAATATTCTGTCTTCTCTTAACTGAAGTTGCAGTTTCATGGGTATATACATTTGTCAAAACTCATTGAGCTGTACACTTAAAATGAGTGGATTTTATTGTATGTATAAGTTGATTAAAAAAACTAACATCTGTTATTAATAAAAAACCAAAACAACAGCAACAAAAATAAAGCCTTGAGGAATGCCTGATTGAATGGTTCTCTTTACTGAAGAAGAGGAATTTATTTCTCATCTCTAACCAGTTATGGAGAATATAAAATATTGAATAGCAATATCATAAAATTTAAGGAGAACGCGAATTTCAACTCAAATACAACTATGATTAAACCTTTTCCATTAACAAGTTTAAAATTCACAAAAGCAGGAGAAAGAGGGGCACCGACTGCCTGATTTTTATATTAAAGAAAACAAGCCTCAGAGAGGTTAAATAGCTTGCCTAGAGTAAAGTGGAAACTGGGATTCAAATCCATATATTTAGCACTATATCCAATGTTCCTTCCACTATACTATGCTGTTTCTTTTCTCATGCATTCCCTTTAAGATATTTTCGATCACCAAAGCTAACCATGTTCTTTCCATTGCTAGGCCTTAAACTGCAATTCCTTTGATGTTATTAGATAGAAAAAGGCTTTTTTGGTTGGCACTGAGTTTTTTCTAAAATCTTCTCAATCGCTAGCTTTCCGAAGATGTGGGGATCTTTATCTTCCTTGCAGGAGGGATCGAATCTTTGAAGAGTCAAATTAAATTAAATCTTATAACAGCATTTTCTCTCTCCAACCTGCATTGCTGATGAGAGTAGAAATTGGTACAATATTTCTGGAGAGCAATTTGGCAATATGTATCAAAACTCTGCAAATCTGGCATAACCTTGAACCGAGCAATTCCCCTTTTGGGAATTTATCGCAAGGAAGTTATTAGAGATGTATGTGTAGATGTGTGCATAAGGATGTTCATTACATCATTAACAATACAAAAAGACTGGAAACAAGTTAAATGTTTGGGTCAGAGACTGTTGGATTTCTCTCCTATTATTCTGTCTCTTCTTCCTTAACAATAAGAATCCTTTGTAGATGCGTATATGACTGCCTAGGAACACATTGCATGCCTCGTGTTGTGTGTAACTTCTAAGAACTTGCCTTAAAGGGACCTTTTCTTTGACCTTTTCACTGTTAGCTTACTGGACTGTCAACGTGATGGATGAATCTGAAGCATACATTTTGGAACATGAGGCAACACTGTGAGGATGAAGGAACAGCGAGACACAAGGAGTCTGGGTCCTGGAACTGTGGGAATCACCATACAAGCCTTGAGACTTATTTTGCATGAACAAAAATAAACTTCAATCTAGTTTGAGCAACTGTATTTTAATTTTCCTTCCGCAAATAGCCAAAGCTACTCCAAACAAATACAATATTCAACAGCAAAGGAACGGTTAAATTATGGTATACTCATAGGGTATAATCCCAAACAACAGTTTTTTTTTTTTTTTTTAGCAACTGTTTTTTTTTTTTCTGTCTTTTTTTGTATCTCTTCTTTCTAGGGTATAGAGATGGGGTCTCACTGTGCTCAGGCTGGTGTTGAACCCTGAGCTGCAGCGATCCTCCCTCCTCCACCTTCCGGAAAGTTAGGATTACAGGTGTAAGCCACCGTGCCCGGCCCTAAGCAACTGCTAAAATGACATCATTCAAGACTATTTAGTAACATGAAAAAATTTACTATAAGGCTAAGAGTAAAGAATAGGCCACATTTAAAAGCAGGATGTAGACAATATTCGCAAATATCATTTTTGTTGTATATACATATATGTGTATATATGTATCTATACATACATATATCTCTATATACACATATGTATTTCTACATACATATATGTAGCTTCCTCATCTCCCTCTCTCCCCATGTATGTGTATGTATGTATATTTATATACTATGTAAAACCCAAATGTTGAAAGCTGTTATGTTTGAATAGTGAAATTTCAGGCAATTTTCTTTTTTTAATGTGAGGTTTTCTGTGGTTTTCACATTGGGCATGCATTATATTGGTTTTAAAGAGGGAAAAGCTGTAAAAATAAAAAAATCTTTTCCCAAAATAAAGCAAGTTGCATTGTGACTCATTAATTTTAAAGAAAAATCCTATACTAACAGATAAGTAAAAGAAAAAAGAAAGAACTTGTCATGTGTGCCTAAGGGAGATGTGAACTGCAGTTTGCTTTTTCTTACATTTTAGACTATGTTTATT
>NW_012134969.1:2173927-2184938 GCF_000956105.1 Propithecus coquereli | reverse complement strand
TGGTTTTCACATTGGGCATGCATTATATTGGTTTTAAAGAGGGAAAAGCTGTAAAAATAAAAAAATCTTTTCCAAAAATAAAGCAAGTTGCATTGTGACTCATTGATTTTAAAGAAAAATCCTATACTAACAGATAAGTAAAAGAAAAAAGAAATTAAATATTGAGGAAGTCTTGTCCTTTGTATATATTTTATAATATATTCTGCAGTTGCATGTATTTTTATGTTGATGCATAAACGGTTATGATTTCTCTTTAAAACAGTATGAGAGCCAATTATTTAGTAGATGGGTGAATATATATACTTTATAGCTCCTACGCAAATAGGATGTGAAGCAGAGGGACATTGTAAAGATGACATCTAGCGGTTGCTGTGGTAACCTCATATACTACATTTTAGTAATATTTTATGTCAGTTTCTAGAGTTGGAATTGGCATATTGTTAGCTGTAACATACAGGAAGGAGAGAATAACTGGTGGTTATTAACCCTTACAGACTGTGTTTGTGATAACCGTTCAGCTTTAAAGAGAGCAATAGAGTCGTAGTGGAAGTGTTGAATAACAGCCCTGAAATGATTAAAGGAATCTTCAGCTGTTGGATGTGTTAGAATTTTCATGGCAACCTTAAAGAACTGTTACTCCAGGTAATCATAAAAGTTCATGTTTATTATAGAGTACTTACTATGCAACAAGCCCAGTGCTAAATACTTTATAAACACCATCTCATTTACATTTCCTCCCTGACTTCAACCTTACAATAGTCCTACAAAGTGGTATTATCACTGCTTGATAAAAGAGAACAAAACTGAGACTTAAGAGAATTTAGGTGAGTTGTGCAAAGCCACATCATTAGGGCATGGTGGTGCCAGGATTCAAACCCAAGGCATCTGCCCACACTCTTCACCACTGCTCTATCCAGTGTGCAGGTCGTCGCTGTGACACATGATCTGGGTCTGTTATAAACATGTCCCTTTAAGGGAGATACGCTGCACCAATTCTGGCTTAACGGTCTAATTTTAGTCATCCACATCCATTGAACAACAATCACTTTGAGCATGACACTGTTGTGATTTCTGAAAGTATGATGTACCCTTGTTATGACATTTAAGCATACAACTACGCTTACAAGAATAATTGTGCCACGTCATAATTCTATTTTGAAGCCTAGCTCCAAGGTAAAGCAGAATGGCTAAATGGAGTAAGTCTAATGAATGAGGCAAGAGAGATACTTCGCAGCCGAGGCAGTGAGAGGATGCTGCCCCAAAGAGCCGAGCTTTGAATGAGCGCTAAAACCTAGCTCCTCAGAGAGCAGCTATAGAGATGAGACGGAGAATCTCAGGCCCTACCCTAGATCTTCTAAATCAGAATTTGAATTTTAACAAGATCTTCATGTGATGTGCAGGCACATTAAAGAATGTATAACATTTCAACAGCATATGCAGAGGGAACAGTACTGTAGGCGCTGGGAACAGCATATGCAAAGGCACAGCAGTGGGAATGAGTAAAGCAGTTTGGGGAAATATCATATCTGATTGAGCTGTAGCACAAACTGTGGAATGGAAGATGGTGAATAGTGGGAAGAAAGATAGGACTGAAACTCTGATGGAGGGTTTAAGGACTATATCTTATTCTTGAACTCCTGGCCTCAAGCAATCCTCCCACCTCAGCCTCCTCAAGTGCTAGGATTACAGGTGTGAGCCACTGCACCTGGCCAACTATATCTTATTCTAGAGGTAATGGAGATAACTAAAAGTTTTTGATCAGTGAATAATAATTTTTATTTAAAAGCCCTTTACAATTTATAACGTATTTGACTTTGTGATAAATTTAGAACTTAACCTGTGGGTAAGATATAACTCCACATACTTTCTTTGGTCTTCACATTGCCAAACAAATTTATTATTAATAGATATTAAGTTTGTGGAGGTTATAAATGAGAATGAAGTGAATCCTAAAGCAAACAGGAACACTTGAAAATTCTATACGTATTATCCATTCACTGCTAAGGATTTGATGGTTAAATTGATCCAGGAGATTTAAATGCCCACACAGTCTTGTCCTTCACAAGGAAATGGAACAAACGGATGAACTATATTGTCCCACTGTATCTTGCCTGGGTCAGGCTCTCCCTCCTTTGCTCTCTCAGTCTGAGAAGGGCCTCCAAATCCCTTCCCCCAGCTTCCTTTGATGAGGGATCTGTGAGAGACAGAAGCTATTCTGTAGAGCTGTCAGCTGTCCTGAATAAGACAGCCAGGAATAAGAGAAACAGATACGAGGTACACTCTCAGGCATGAAGGGGAGCCTTGTCTGCCTTGGATTAAAAGGAGAGGGGAAGAGGATTTTGGAAGGGTGGGTGAGTCAACTGAATGGAGTCTTCATCTGCAGGCTGACAGCAATGTTATAGACACAAGATGAGTCAACAAAGACATCCGTTGATTGGTTGAGAGACAAAGATAAGGAAGGGATAAGTACAGCCGGACACAGGATGTTTCATATCAGGGATGGTTGCATTTATCAGAAGGGTCAATTGGAGAGAAAAGGGTAAAGGTGAATAATTAAAAGTTCTGCTCCTGTACCTTGGGCCTTGCTAACTAGGACAGTCTTTGTTCCCATCAGTTGGTGGCTTAATCGGTTTCCTTAAGGAAGCTCAAAAACTGATATCATTTCTGGGTCCTAGGAGTCAGATCTTGGGAAGATGTGCTTTTGAGTGCTCATGATCTGACTGCCTGTGTGATACATGACTGCCTGTGATACATTTAACCTTCCCAACACATCTACTGACAGCTAACTGCAGTTAAAAAACCCCAGCTGGAAAAAGGGAAAACCACACACAATGGCCATTGTCCATAGCACATAAGCATAGCCTGTTGGCTAGAAGATGAAAGGATTCCCTACTCTGCGTGTGTGTTCCTAGATCAGCTAAGGTGGCCCTCCCAGATTCTGGTCACAAGAGTGGTCTTTCTTAGCCTTTGTCCTTTGTGACCACATCTGAGCTGTGGGCATCAGGGATTATATTTCAGGGGTTTTACCAAGGTAACTGACCAGTTTTTATTGGAGATTCAGCTGTCACAGTCCCTTGTTTGCCAGGTAAAATTTAGGATTTATTTGCACTTGACCTATTCCACAATGAAAACTGGAGATAGAGTTTGAGTTTACTCCCAGCCTAGCGATTTCCATCTCTGAGCACGAGGCCCAGGTGATTTGTTCATGCCCTTAGCTCTCAGCTTAAATGACTTCTACCTGGGTCTCTTCAGCACCATTCAGGATGATTCCTTGGGGTGGGAGTAACAGCTAATATGCTCCTTTAGCCTGTAAATTGTATCCCAGGGGATGGCTTTTTGCCTTGCGTTGTCATTTTTCTTAAGTTAGATATGCCAGACTTCAGGGGAGTTTGGAAGGGATGGATCTGTGAGGCCTCATTCTTATCTCCTTGATTATTTTTTGCCTTTATTTTCTTGCACTAACTTTAGTTTGGTGAAGAAAATTTTGCTTTTTCTAGCTTTAAAAATTGCCAAGATTGCTAACTCTCAACTGTCTTGGATTGTTGGCCCCAATCAGAAAGGGACTATTTTAGTGACATTATATTTTCTTCTCTTTCTGCTTTCAGAGGAACTATGGTCAATTGGAGATTATCTTTTTCTTACGAAGGTAGCTGAGCCCTTCTCATCACTGACCCCCTAGTCTCCAGCTTTAATAGACACATGATCTGAGTCCCAAAATATGAGCAATGGTTTACTGGCAGCTGTGCAAATAGGTAACAAGAATGCAGGTCAACCTCTCAACTTAGTGTGGATAGATCCCCATGGACCTGTGCCCTGGATCCCCTCAGCTAATTACTCATGTTCAGGTCTGTTACTTATAATTCCTTTCCCAACTTTGGAATTTGTTATGGTTGTTTAGGGGGCCAGTGACAGAAATCCAACCACTAATTGGCTTCAACATCATGGGGGAACTTGATGTTTCACTTAAATGAAAAGTTCAGTAGGAGGCCAGGAATTGTTGGATCTCAGTGCTTAGTGCCATTGACTCAGCTTTTCTTTGCAAAACGTTGACGGTAGTCTCAGGCAAGTACTCCCAATGTGGTGATCTCACATTGCAGATTATATCTTCTGTACTCAGCAACTTCAGAGGAAAAAGGCTCTCTTTCTTAGTAATTGCAGCAATAATCCTGGAAGTGATGCCTGGTGGCTCTGAATGGCCTTGGTTGGGACACATGCACCTACCTGGATCGATTACTGTAGCTAGTGGGATGGGATACCCCAGTTTGACTGAGCCTGGGTCATGTGGCCATCCTAGAAGCAAGGATGCATACCCTACGTATGTGGATTGATTTGGTGAAGAGATGTTCAAATGTCCTACATGTTCTGATAGGTCAGTGTTGAAATTGACCCAATAAAACCAGTTTTGTTACATGTGACTGGATCAAGTCTCGAATATTATTCAATAAGTTTCCTTTCTTGTAGAAGTCCCATTTAATATACAAGTTCCATATACTAAGCATATGATCCTTTAGTCAATTTTCTGGTTTTGAATTCAGATGACATTATGTGGTAAGTATTTCCCAGAAATGGTATGGGGTGGTGGGAGCCTCACCAGTATTCCACAAATACCAACAAGCCCCTTTCATGTGGAAGGCACTATACCAGGCACTAGGATACAAATTTGATGAAGACATCATTTGTACCCTTGAAGGACTCAGAATCGGGTAAGAAATATACTTTTAAATAAATAAATCACAATGTAATGTGCAAATGCCTAGAACAAAGCACATGATTGTCTTTTGAGATCCCTCAAAATGCTAAGCACTGGGCTTTTTACTCTTCCTACATTTCCTTACTTGAGTGTCAAAGAAATCCTTCAATGCCCTCAAGATAGGAATTCTTCCCTGAAGACGTGGAGGTTTGGAGGGATGAAGTCTTCTGTCTTTGGTCCAGCTAGTGAGTAGCAGGAAACTTTCGAAATTCTATTTGGAAATACTGTATTTTTCAGTATTTGTGAACACTGAGAAGTTATGATCATTCTTTAAGCCATCCAATAGCTTTACGATAATTTATTTGTTTCATTTTCCCCATCTCCTAGAGCTTACCTGTCATGAAGTCCTACCAATTCTTCCTTTGCAATGATCCTCAGGTTTTCACCCTGTACTACTTCCTCCTCACTGTCTAGGCCTTCAACATCTTGCACAGAGATTGCAGGGATACTTTGACCTTCTTGCTTTTGGTCTCTCTTTAATTCATTCCGCTACTAGGTTGGTTTTGATGTAGGCAGAAGTTGTATACCATACAATACTGCCTTGATCATTCATTTGATAAATATTTATTATAAGCCAGTCATTGCGCTGGATGCTGGTTTAAAGCTTCAAATAAAACACAATCCTTTTTAAGGATTTTATCAATGTTTAGGGAAGGCAATCATCTACATTATTTATCATAATAAAACACACATCCACAATCCTTTGCTTCACAAACCTTGATGGTTTCTAACTGCTGCCTTAAAAGCGTTGAAATTTTTTAGCTTTAGCATCAAGGTCTTCCTCAACTGTGCCACCCACTCAAACTTGTTCTGCATATTGTTCTCCTTGAACCACCCACTCCAACCAACTGGTCTGCTCAGTCCCTGCGGGATGTGTGCCTGCCCTTCCCCTATCTTTGTCACATCACTCCCAGGTTCTCCCCATTCCTGGATGACTGTAATCTTATCTATAAACTCTGAGATCACTTCTCGTTTGTACTTGATATAACTTTCTCTGTGTCATTTGGCACTTGTGACCTTGTCTAAGCTCTGGTGGTTTTATTTTTTAATGTTTAAGTATTTTCTTCTGACAAGGCTGTTGCTTTATTGTTTCACCAATACGTGATTAAATATCTGTTGATAAAGGGCGTGAGAGTGTTCTAATTACTGGTGGACGTGAGCTTTTGTGCGGAGTGGAGATAGAGAGAGGCTCAGCTAAGAGGAAGAGAGATGAGGACAAAATAAGGCACGGGAGAAATATTGCTTCTGAGTCTTTATTTTTTTATTAAATATTCTTCCATTGATTTGCTATCTTCTCTGGTGACGGGGAAAGTCTCCTCTCTTCAGGGTGGGAGGGACACAAAGTATGATCCTTGAACAAATAACTGAAGGTCACGTACCAAAGTCAATTTCACTGGCTCACTTGGGATTAGAAGCATTTCTGGACCTAATAGTAAAATGTTTTTCATTACTCATTTATTTAATTTTCTCCATGCAGAGATATTAATAACAGCAGTTTAAGAACTAGTTTTATATAGTATTTGAAGATTACATAGTTTTGATAATATCTTTTTTTTATTTCAGCATATTATGGGGGTACAGATGTTTAGGTTACGTATGTTGCCCTTGTCCCCCCCCCGCCCCCCAAGTCCGAGCTTCAAGTGTGTCCATCCCCCGGATGGTGCGCATTGCACTCTTTGTGTATGCATATACCCGTCCCCTCTTCCCCCTTCCCCCTCCCCCTGCCCGACATCCAATAAATGTTATTTTTATATGTGCACTTATGTGTTGATCAGTTAATACCAATTTGATGGTGAGTACATGTGGTGTTAATATCTTTATTAACAATGGGAAACATTTTTCTAAATGAAGATTACGTCATTTAAACCTTTATTTTATGTTAAGGTGAACTTATGATTAGTATTGGTATTCTGTGATTTTCTCTGGGTTAAAGCACTTTAGTTGATAAAATATCATTTGTTTCTTTTCTACTCTTGTAGATGGTGTTTTGGCTGACTTTAGGGCTAAATTATTTTCCCTGAAATGATTTTACAAAAAAGACCAGAATTTTGCTGATAACTTTTTAAATAAATGACTGCACAGTCAAGAACTAATAACAAATTGATTATGCAACAGAATACCAGAAATGTGAGATAATGCTATTTCTTATGAGATAATTTAAAACAATTTCTCTCTGTTTTGGGGACTCATACTTCTGAAGATTGACTTGGTTTTTTTTTCAAGGTATGATTTTAAAAAAGAAAATTAAAAAAAGCTACTAGGTTGATTTGTTTTCTTTCAAACAGTCTTAAAGACTTCAATTTGTGGAACTTGCTTCTTGAAGACAACAACATGGCGCTCGGTAATATTTTGCTCATTCATCTCCAGAATGTTTGTTCAGTTGAGAAATAAAAATGGGTCTCAGTATAGTATATAGTGTGATTTGCTCTAAATTGCACTAAAACTCTTTCTAGCCTAGAGAAATATTAGTTTAGGGTCCTGTAAGTGTAGATGCTTACTCTGATATATGGACACAATAATCCAGCCAAATTTGCAGATTAGGAACTTTTGTATGGCTTAATCTTTTCCCTAAACATATGTATCAGTTTTATGTACTGGGAAAGGCAAAATATGTAAAGGCATGGCCACTATTCTGAATTAGGGGACTAATTTTTCCCCATGTTTTTGGTGAGTTACTTTAGTTTACATACAGTGTGCTCTAGTGTGTAAAGGGATACATGGGTGTTAATATGTTCAGCAAAATAGAAAATCTTTTATTTAAAAGACTGGAATGTAAATCCTATTTTACAGATATGATTTCTTGACATTTTTGGGAACTCTAGCATGTCTTGTGCTTTTGTTTTAGGAACAAAAGTAAAATCTGTGGTGGGTTTGCCAAAACCCTCCCATTTTAAAACCTAACTTGAGCTAGAGGAACAAATTGCTGCTTTATTCACGTTTTGGTCTTTCCCATGGTGTGGTATCCCTCTTGACCTTTTTGTTTGTTTTGCTTTACATTTGACTCCAACAGAGATCAGAATACATTTTTTTTTGTGGGGGATTAGAGTTTGGCAATATGCTGGCAAATGGGAAAACACACAACATAAAGCAAATTTCTTCCACAGTGCTTTTAATACTGAGACAGATTTTTATCTACCAGAGCCAACAGAATGGAACATGAGTGCACCAGCAGCTCAGGGCTGTAAACACAGCTTCCTGATGACATATCCCTAGGGGGACAGATCATACAGTTTCTATATTATTCAACTTGTCACCCTACTGGCACAGAACTGATTTTTGTCCCAGAAAATGTCTCTTTCCTGAAACTCCAGCTGTCCTTCATTCATAAAGCAGTGTTTTAATAAGGTATTTGTTGATTATGAAGCAGCGATAGTGCTAATAATGAATCGCTAACAATATAGCATACTCCTTATTGTGGATGGTCTACTTGATGCCAAACAGCTGGAGGAAAAGTCGGGGGAAATGCAATCAAGCATTTAAACATCATAGCTGCATATTTCCAAATGTAAGCATCCAGATGCTTTAGCATTGTGGAGGTAATATGTTTGATTGCCTGCCTTTTTAAAATATTTTATCTGGATCTTTTGATGTTCTGTAGATGGAGTCACGGGCTATTCTTCATTTTCAATGTGCTGAATGGTTTTTCTGATCATGAATGGCAACAATAATGCTGAAGACTGAACAGAAGCCAGGCCTGGCAGGCATTGTGTGAGATAAGGGAGAAGAGGAAGATAGGATGCTTGGACTGTGGTTAAATGGGTCCCTCTCCTGGCTAATGTACGTGGAAGCACGGTACATGCTTTTTAAGGGATTCGGCTGAAGCAGTTTCAGTCAGTTAAGGAATATAAAGAAATTAAGATGCTGGGTGGAAAAACCAAATTCTGTTGTCCTCCCTGAAACCCAGAGGCTGAATAACGAGGAGCTTCCATGGGATATTTAGTTCTGGGAAGACAAAAATAAAAGAATAAAAAACCAAAAACCTGTCTACGGATGCCATTGAGGATACTGGCTTAAAAGAAATCAGGTTTTACTATGCTGAAGTAGACCTGTTCCCTTCCTCATCTGGATACCTTGTCAGGCAAAATTAAAAATCTAGAGACACGAAGTACTTTCTCTCTTTAGGATCTCAAAGTACCCTACCAAAGTCAACTCATGCTTCCCACTATACTTCTCCAATACCGGTTATTGGTACCTATAATTAGAGTCCTAGCCAAATGTTCCACTAAATTAAAACCCCTGAAAATTAATTATCTCATCAATGATGGCTCAGTTTCAGAACTGGATTCATAGGTTCTGGTGCTAAAATACATGCCAACTCCCTCTGAAGAGTCAAAGGAAAAAATAGTCATTTACTGACATGTTCCTGCAGGAATCAATAGCATCACAGAGGAGCCAAGAATAGCCTGGGCATATTAATAACTCAGCCTGCTCCCTGATTCAAGATGACTAGTTAAAGAGCATTATGCACTGATGATGACTCCGTGGCAGGAGGAACAATGTCATCATTAACACAGGGGACTGTTTAGCATTTCGGTCACTTCACACATAAAGAGAACTTAACACAGGACCATTTATTGTGCTTTAGACAAATGGTTTAACGTTTCTTTAGCCTTCAGCCCATCAGACCACCCATGGTTTTCTTCAGCCAAGGGCTTTTAAAAAATAATTGGTCTATAGCAATTTTCTAACAAGACTGACTGCAATATATTTCCCTAAATCTTCTTCCTACCCTTAACTATCCCTCACAGTGGTTTGTGGTTGTCAGAACTCTCTGTCTGACAACTGATTCCTCACATATAAGTAATTGCTGACATAAAAGGAGATAAGGGGGCTGAAATTTCATCATTAATGGTTTCTTTGCAATAGAAAAACTATTCAGAAATAATTACTTTGGAAAACAGCTCTTCCCTGATTAGACATTGCCTGACTCTCGAGAAGCCGTTTCTCAAAAATCTTTCAATACAGAAAATAACAATCCAACGTAGGCGGGTAACTGTGGGTGGCAAAAGGTGCACTGCATTGAGCATGTATGTGTTCATCTCAACATGCTAAGGGAAACGAGCAATTGTGCCTCTGTCTGAGAAGTACGTAAGAGTGCTCAGGAAGGAATAAAGAGGGTATGGATGGATGCCCTGCTCTTGCCATAGTGAGAGGCCAGTACAATGGATAAGCAAGCAGGATGTGTTTTTACAGTGCGAACTTCTGAAGGGATCTTAATGACCCCCCACCCCATGGTCCTGGCCACCGTTTAGCTCTCCGGGCCCTTTTATGAGTTCTTTTAGGGGAACAAAGTAATCCAGAGTTCCAGAGACTCTGCAGATTGGCCCAAATGGATGCTTATTTGAATACTCTTCCGTATGTATCCTCCTGGTAGGGTTCTGAAGAGGCAGGCTTAGGCCTGAGGCAGAGAAAAGCGATTATACAGCAGAGAGGATTTAGTAATGAGATGTTTTAAGACGGCAAATGTCTCCTGACTGTGCACTTGGGAGGGTTTGAGAGGGTTGGAAGGTTTAGCGCAGAGCCTGCGATTGGCTTTCCACTTTGAGGAACAAATATGTCTCGCTGGAGGCTCTTATTTCGCAGGGTTGGACTGGAGTCCTTGCTGATTCTGTGGCTGCTGCTAGGGTCAGGATTTTGCACGGATACTGTCAATTTTCTCACCTATGAGGAAGAAGCCACCGGCACCATCATCGGTGTTTTGTCTGATCACGTCCAGTCTAATTCCCAGCGCGAGGTGCCAAGCCAGTTCCGCCTGATGAAGCAGTTCAACAGCTCTCTGCTCCGGGTGCGCGAGGGCGACGGGCAGCTGACCGTCGGGGACGCGGGCCTGGACCGTGAGCGGCTGTGCGGCCAGGCCCCGCAGTGCGTGCTGGCCTTAGACGTGGTCAGCTTCTCTCAGGAGCAGTTCCGGCTGGTGCACGTGGAGGTGGAGGTGAGGGACGTCAACGACCACGCGCCGCGCTTCCCTAGGGCCCAGATCCCCGTGGAGGTGTCCGAGGGTGCGGCCGTGGGCACGCGCATCCCCCTGGAGGTGCCTGTGGACGAGGACGTGGGCGCCAACGGGCTGCAGAGCGTGCGCCTGGCCGAGCCACACAGCCCCTTCCGCGTGGAGCTGCAGACGCGCGCGGACGGCGCCCAGTGCGCGGATCTGGTGCTGCTGCAGGAGCTGGACCGCGAGAGCCAGGCGGCCTACAGCCTGGAGCTGGTGGCCCAGGACGGCGGCCGCCCGCCACGCTCCGCCACGGCCGCCCTCAGCGTGCG
>NW_012134969.1:2148470-2173532 GCF_000956105.1 Propithecus coquereli | reverse complement strand
CCACCTGCAAGGTCATCGTGCGCATCCGCGACGTTAATGACAACGCGCCCGACATCGCCATCACCCCGCTGGCCGCCCCGGGTGTGGCAGCCGCCTCGCCCTTCGCCGCTGCCGCCGCTGCTGCTGCGCTCGGGGGAGCGGACGCGACTTCTTCGGCGGGACCCGCGACGCCAGAGGCTGATGCCACCTCTCTGGTGCCTGAGGGGGCGGCGCGCGAGAGCCTGGTGGCTCTGGTCAGCACCTCGGACAGGGACTCGGGCGCCAACGGGCAGGTGCGTTGCGCCCTCTATGGGCACGAGCACTTCCGGCTGCAGCCGGCCTACGCTGGCAGCTACCTGGTGGTGACCGCAGCGTCGCTGGACCGCGAGCGCATTGCTGAGTACAACCTGACCCGAGGACCGCGGCGCGCCCCCACTGCGCACGGTGAAGCCCTACACGGTGCGCGTGGGCGACGAGAACGACAACGCGCCGCTCTTCACGAAGCCAGTCTATGAGGTGTCGGTGCGTGAGAACAACCCGCCCGGCGCCTACCTGGCCACGGTGGCTGCCCGGGACCCGGACCTGGGCCGCAACGGCCAGGTCACCTACCGGCTGCTGGAGGCCGAGGTGGGCCGCTCCGGGCACTCTGTGTCCACCTACCTCTCGATGGACCCAGCCACTGGGGAGCTGCGTGCTCGACGGTGCTTTGACCGCGAGGAACGGGCGGAGATGCAGCTGGAAGTGGAGGCTCTCGACGGGGTTCTCGCCGCTCTGGGGCCTGGCTGTAGTGCGGCTGCAGGTGGAGGATCAGAAAGACCACTCGCCCCGTCTGGTGGCCCCACTATTATTCAATGGCTCAGCCCAGCTGCCTCTGCCCTGGGATGCACCGTTGGGCTACCTGGTGACCCAACTGCAGGCAAAAGACGGGGACGAAGGCTCCAACGCCGACCTGACTTACATCCTCCTCCGCGACGACGGCGGCCCCGGGGCGCTAGCGCTGCATCCGGCTTCGGGTGAGCTGTCTCTGCAGCGCCGCCTGACCCCGCAGCCCACCGGCCAGCTGACAGCGGTCATCGCGGTACGGGACGGAGGCCGGCCCACCCTGTCGTGCACTGCCACATTGCTTCTAGAGCCCGCGGACCCGGCGCCCTCTGGCGGAGAAGTGGTGCTAGTGCCGCCGCCGCCGCCGCGGCCGCCGCCGGAGCAGGGAGAGGGACCCGCGGTGTGGCGATCAGCGAGGGGATCAGGGCTGCAGCCTGAACCCTCAGTCGTCTGGGTCGGTGTTTTGGCCAGCAGCTGCGTTCTTCTGCTAGTGGCCATCGTCGCTGTGACTTGTTCCTGCCAAGGCAGGGTTAGGACGTGGAGGAGGAAGCTTTGTGAGCAGTGCCCAGGCAGATTTCAGGCTCGGAGAGACCAAGCTGGGCCAACTCGCACAGCGTTAGGGGCTGACTCTGGGGCTGCCACTCCAGGTTCCTCGTGGAGACACGGCTGCTTTCCATTTCCGCAGAAGTCCAGGAGGGCGAGTCCGTGGAGAATTCGCAGTCCAGGGACAGTGGAGTGTCTTTGTGCTGCTCTCGTCGGGAGAGGAGCGGGATCCTATGGGCCCGGGTAGAGCACTCCTGGCTTCCTTAGTGTCCTCGTTCACGTTTAATAGATTTTCACGCGGGAGCATTATGAAAATTCAGTACCTGATTACGTTTGGGGCTTTAAATGGCTGATTTTAGGGGGCTTGTTTGCCTTTTATTTGAAAGGGAAAGGTCTCCACAGCTGAGGGTTGGTTCACGTAGGCCCATGCCTGTTTCTGCTCTGCTTTTGCCCACGGTGACTTCCTCTGGGTCCAGTTTGGATACCGTCGTCCCTCAGAGTCAGTGCTGCCTTCCTGAAGCGCTCCACATGAGGGATGTGGTACCTGCTCTGTCAGGTTTGATATCTAAGGGTGAAATATTATTTATTATTAACTGCTGCTCTCACCCCTTTTTAAAAATAGGGTTCAATCTCAGTTCCTTTTCATTCCTTGTCCCATTGTGGAGAGAATAAATCTACTGCAAGTTTAAGGTAATTTCAGAATATTTATCGTTATCTCTAAGCAATGCGTTTGACATTTTATACATTTTTATGGATACCAAAGTAATTGTTTTCTTTTTCACTTCCAGTACACATTCAAATCCAAATGAACTGAGTGTGAAGGACAGTGGAAAAAGAGACAGTGTGAATCGAATGACAGCGGTTGGCACATCAGTGCAGAGGGCTTCAAGAAAGCATCGTTTCACATGATCGCAAAGCAAGGGGGTAAGTTCAAGCCTGTGACTTCGAAGCTCTTCCTCTCAAGGTCATCATAATCCTCATAGGTGCGACTTAGTAAAAAAAAACGAAACCTCAACTACATACACGTTCATAGAGGGGAGTGTCTCAGTCATTTCAGGCTGCTATAACAAGATACCATAGACTTGGTGGCTTAAACAAGGGACATTTATTTCTCATAATAGGTAGTGAATTTTAGATAGGCCAGCATTCCATTTGCTTGGAACATGTGAGTATGTGGTTTTGTTTGGCTTTGCTTTGTTTAGAGAAAGCTGCACCAACACAACTTCATGCTATCCAATCCATCTGCTGTGTCATTTGCGGGCTTTGTTTTAGGCCAAATTCTCTGTAATGGTGTCTGGTTCTGGAGTGGTAGCTCCTGTGGGGAAAGGAATATTGGGGAACCTGCAGCCTTGGGGCCACATGTGGCCTTCTGGATCCTTGAGTGCAGCCTTTTGACTGAACCCAAATTTTACAGAACAAATCCTTCTATTAAAACAGGTACAGTAGAGAAAGATGAAGCTTTTTTGTCTCCTGTGGTGATTAAAAAAGAGCAACCTTGAAATCAAAAGGCCACAGGTTCCCCACCCCTGGATGAGGTGTTCTGTGTTAGTCTCCGTGAAAGCAGGAACTAGATCTTTAGTCCCTCAAAAAGATAACATAATCAAAGATGAATCCTAATGGTAAGTCGTACTCACTCAAGTGCTTCTTCACCATAATGGGTATTTTTGCTCAATCTATATTTAGTGCCTTCATTTTTTTTTTCTTTAATGAGAGGCTTCCAGAAGCATTTGCATCTTGGTGAGCTTCTTGTATTCAGAAGAATATTCTGTAGTGGTCAACGTCTTTCCTAAAATGAGGAACACGGAGTTGAACGCTGTAATATAGTACCAGCCTTGCTCCTGAGCTCCTGAGCTCCAAGCTCGTATATCCAGTTGCTTACTCAACGTCTCCATTTGGGTGTCTATTGGACATGCTGTATGTTCAAAAGTGAACTCTTGATTTCTATTCTCCAGAACTGTTCTTCCTCCAATGTTTGTATCTCAGTCAAAATGACAGCTCTATGCACTTAGTTGCACAATTGCCGCGGCTAAAATCCTTGGTGTCATTCTTGATTTGTTTCTTTCTACATGCAACTTCCAATCCATCAGCAAATACTGTCCGATTTGCTTTCAAAATATTTTCTCCATCAATTCTCACCACCTTTGTTGCTTCTCCTCTACCCCAGGTACCACGATGCCGGGGCTGGACAACTCCTCTACTGGACTGATCCTCTTACTTCATAAATCGGGTCACATTACTCAGCTCTCTAAATACTTTCACTTAAATGAAATGCCAAATCTTTATGGTGTCTCAGTTACTACTGCTATGTAACAAACCAGACCAAAATGTAGTGGCTTAAAAGAACCATTTTATTATGCTCATGGATTGTGTGGGTCTATTTGGACAAGGTACAGTGTGCGTGGCTTGTTTCTGCTCCAAAGTGTCTGGGGCTGTGTCCCTTAGTTGGGACGATTTGGTGGCTGGGAGCTGGAATCATCTGAAGGCTTATTTAGGTACATGTCTGGCATGTGGGCTGGATGGCTCAAAGTCTAGGATAGCTGACTTGGGGCAGTGAGAGGAAGGGAGACTACACGTTCCCTTCACATGTAGCTTGACTTTCTCACAGCACGACAGTCTCAGGAAAGTCAAGTGGCAGCTCAGGCTGCAAACATGAATGATCCATGCGGCAAGACAGAAGTCACATCCTCTTTTATGACCTGGCTTCTGAAATGACAGTCATTTCCTTCATATTCTACTTGTCTGAGTAGTCTTAAGCCCACCCAATTCACAGGGAGGGGACAAAGAGCCTGCATCTAAAATTTTCAAAGAATTTTAGGGGCCAGGTATGTAACCCCTGAAGTCCTGCGCTACCTGGTCCCTGGCTCCTTTTCCCCCCTAATTTCTTACCTTTTTCTCTGCTTAATAATTTGGATCATCTTTTTGGCCTTCTTGTTGTTTTTTGAATACACCAAGCATATTTCTAGCTCAGATCTCAAGATCTTACTGTTCCCTTGCCTGGTAAGCATTTTCTGTCGATACCTACATGGTTTGCCTCCTGCCTTCTTTAGGCCTTTGCTCAAATGTCCGTCTGCTCCAAAAAGTCTTCCTCATATTGCCTCTCCTCCTTGTCACTCTCCATCCTCTTTACTTTGCTTCATTTTCCTTCCTAGTATTTACCACTCCCTGGCATTATTTTATATATTCATTTGTTTATGACTTGTTCCCTGTTGCATATTGAAATGCCAGCATCAAATATATACTAAAACAACAACAACAACAAAAAAACAAAACCAGCAAATTCACTGAATGAATGAAGGAAAGGTATGGTCTAACCAGCACATACATTGCAACTTGTATGACGATTTCTTATAATTATATCACATTTTAGATTAGGGTAAAATTGTGTTATTGTTTTTTAGAGTTTCCATTGTACTCCTTTACTTTCTGGAAAATTTTAGTATCATCTTAAAACTTGAAGATTTTATAGCAAATTTGTGTTTCCAGATCATTTAGTGTTAAATTAGCCTTTTCAAAAAAAAAATCAAATTGCTGGAACTAACTTGTGCTGTTTATTCTCTGTTTAGGAAATTACCAGTTTATTCTTGTCTTAACTCAGTTTCCTGTTCCTAATAATAGGCCTTCTGAATTCATGATAGCTCAAGGTGCTGCTGTGGTGAACAGTAATGTGATCAAGGCCGTGCATTCAATCTGAGAAGCTACAGTTTCTTGGTAATAACAGCTACAGCATTTCTTCTTACCCATACTCAACAGTTACCTTTTATTTATTTAATAAACATTTACACAGCACTTTCTATGTGCCAGGAACTTTTCTAGGTTCTCTGTAAATATTAACTGACTTAATACAATAATGCTATTAGGTAGGTACTATCATTTAACCCCATTTCACACATGGGGAAACTGAGGCACAGAGATGTTGGAGTAATTTGGTCAAGGTCACAGAGCTATGAGGGGCAGAGTTTGGTCTCCAACCTGGGAAGTCTGGTTCCAGAGTCCATGCTTTTAGTGTTCTGCTATAGCATAGTTTCAGGTGTTTAAACACTTATTTTATTGGTCTTTTAAAGATTTAGGACTGATTTACATTCCTGAAGCTGTGTCTACCTTTGAGTTTGAAGGAGATGTTCTGATTTAAGTTTTGGTTTATACTCCAACTCTCTCCTGCATTTTCTTTTCTTTTTTTAATTTCAAAATATTAAGGGGGTACAAATGTTTTTGTTACATGTATACCTTGTATAATGCTGCATTTTGTTGTAAAACTTTTAGTGGGATTATTGAAAGGATGACACATGGGTGATGGCAAGAGAATTGAATGAGGTGCTGATAGCTAGGAGATAAGTTTAATAAAGGCATTTTTTAAAATTATTTTTCCATCTCACTCTT
Source organism: Propithecus coquereli (assembly GCF_000956105.1). Lineage (NCBI taxonomy): Eukaryota > Metazoa > Chordata > Mammalia > Primates > Indriidae > Propithecus > Propithecus coquereli. The sequence goes on along the minus strand of NW_012134969.1, from coordinate 2,167,811 downwards.
AATAGCTAATGCAGAGACTGAATGGATTGATAAATATACTGCTAATCTTCAGAAACTTCATTTTAGAGTGTAACTTCACCCATTCCTCCAACCAAACTGTATCAAAGATTCCAGCAAATAATCTGGTTGACTTGCTTGAATTTTATTTCCACTTCATTTCCTTCGTGCGCCAGCAGGTGGAGGTGCAAGTCATTGGCAGAAAATCCAGAGGAAGAAAAAAGAAGCAAACAGCTAAAAAACTAGTCCCTGAACAACTGATTATTGTTTGCATTTTTGAGTACATTGCTACATACAATTGTGATTTTTCTTTTCTTTTGAATCTGTAACTATTCTGTTTTATTTCCAAGCTGTTTCAGATTATTCAGTCGGAAAAAACATTGAAAGATCCTGAAAAATTCAGCCAGGAGTCTCAAACCAGCAAGAATCCTTCATCACATCGTGAAAATAGCTGCAGGATTGAACTTTCTTCAAGTACCCTTTACTCTCATGGTCTCCAGCTGAGAAATACAAATTTCCAGCCAGAACACTCAGAATTCAAATGATGTCATTTTCAAGTCTGTGCCTCCCAAAGAGAAGGGCTGCCAAGCGTATGTGACAGAGTTCGGAACTGCAGGCCAGCAATGCCACCTCCCCCCTTCTCGGACAGAATGATGAATTCAATCATCCTTCAGTGGATGGATCACCTTCCCATGCTTCAGAAATAGCCACTTTGTTTTGTAATGTTGCAGTCACATAGACAGTTATGTTTTGGGAATACACACACGCATTTACGTTTCTATCAAGTGTTTTCAAGCCAAGTTACGTGCACGAGCCTCCTAGTTTTGATATACATTGACTTAAATTAGGTCAACAGTCAATGACAAAACACATGTTGATTTTGCATAATCCAAGATATTTTCCTAGAGAATCTTAAAAGTGGTCTTTACTGCCATGAATATAATAAATGAACATATGTTTTATATTCTAGTATCATTTATAAATATAAATCAAATATTCAATCCAGCAGTTTATCTCCATTTGAATGTGTATATAACTCTACTGGGAATGTAATTCAACTTCAGAATAACTTTAGGCTGGATTAGGAATCTGCATCGCAACCTTAATCGTGAGGCCTGGTGGGGAGGAAGAGGATGTTGTCGCAGGCAGCTTTGGGGTCGGGGGTACCCAAATCACCTCTCTAGCCTGGCGTCTGAGAGGGTTGCCGAGTGTTTAGTGGGTATAACTGGCAGATTTTTGCAATGAATGAAAATCAAATGCGGTGGCGAGTGATGTTGCATTTCTGGGCTCTTAGCCCATTCACAGCAGCAGCTCAATCAGAGGCTGGGGCTGCAGGGAGAGGGGTGGCAAGAGCTGGAGAGAGGGTCTTATAGCCTCAGCAGTCTGGATTAGAGTTCCTAGCAGGACTCCTCTCCTAGTTGGGAACAGGAGGCTAGGAGGAAACAGAAGCAAAAGAGCAGGGGCAAAAGGAGGTATTGGGCCCAAATTGCAGTGACTTGTAGGCTAAGTGAGCAGCTGAGCCTCATGTGGGTCTAACAGATCCAGAGGCAGCAAGGCTGGGTGATGAGATGGAAGCATCTGATTGTGTCTTGTTTTCTGCAAGATTGGCTCAGACTGTGGGAAGAATTGAGTCTGCAAGTTCAGGACATGAGTGTCTCCAGCTGGAAGAGCCTGGGTTCAGATCTGATAGGCAAGAACTGTGCTGTCCAGTACAATAACCACTAGCCACATGTGGCTGTTTAAGTTCAGATGAATTACAATTCAATACAATGAAGACTTCAGTTCCTTGGTCACAGTAGCCACATTTTGATTGCTCAATAGCCATGCATGCCTAGTGGCTCCAGAATTGAACAGAGCAGCTATAAGACATTTCCAGCATCACAGGAAGTTCTATTGGACAGCACTGATGTGAGAAGAAAGGACAGACCTGAGGACCACCTTCATGGGCTGAGGGGTTGAGGGTAGCCAGTGGCCCACCATCCTGGACACATACCTGGGGACTGTGTGTTCTTGTCTGTTTTCTACACTTCCCTGGTTCATGAGTTAGACTTTTATTGGTTCATGTATTTCAAAATGGATTGAACGCATTATATTATTTATTATAAAATCTTTGAAAAATTTCTAAAGACAAGAATTTCCAATAGTGTAAAGTTTTCTGTGGGCTGGAGAATTTCTAAAGGCTCCTCTGCTATGCTACTTAGCACCTTCAATTTATAATCCTCACGTTCGGTTCTACAGCTTTAGAGATTTTGTAGAGATAGTCATGATAAAACCTACATACTCTTACTCCTAAACTCTTCCGAAAAATAATTTAGCAGTTGTCAAAACCAGTAATTTATTCCTTTAGCCACGCTCAGACAAGAAGCTAGTAAGTAATCCTAACTCCTCTGGAGAGTGGCCTCCCATAGAAAATTACTGCTGCAGAAATTGGTTTCTGGGTTCTATGGTATCTTCAGAAAGTCAGTGTGTCATCGCAAGTTTCAGCTTTCAAGATCAGGTGGTCTAGGCCCCAGAGAGACCGCAGCACACGTGAATGTATCTTGCTTTACCTAAGATATATCTTAAAAGTGAAATGGACACTTACCTTTTGGGTTACATCTAATACTATTTGAAATTTATTAGAGTAATTTATTATGTAAATGAATTCGGTGGGAAATATTTTTTAGAAGCCAAGAATCTAAAGCTTTCTCTCAAATTTATAAACATAGAATTAGATACATTTGCTTTTCTTAAAGCCAGGTTTATATGTAAGGTTTACCTTAATTATTATTCCCGAATCTTGTCTATGACAGCATTTTCAGTGATAGTAATAATAATAATAGGCGATATTTACCAAACATTCCCTATATGCAAGGTTCTATGCTAAATGCTTTACATGAATTTTTGTATTCACACCTCATAACCATCCTAAGAGGTAGTTATATTATTATCCCTATTTTATAGATGAGGAGAAGGAGATTTTTTAGAGAGGGTCATTTGTCGTAGGTCACACAGTGAATGAATTTAGAATTTTAAAAAGTATGGTTATAACGTTAAAGTACATGAATTTTAGGTTTACGGCCAGATGAAATTTTGTATGTATCCACTCATGTCACTACCATCCAGATCAAGGTTTAAGACATTTCCAGCTTCCTAAAAGGCTGCCCCCCCCTTTTTTTATTGATTCATAAAATTGCAATTAAAGTGATAGTATCCTGAATATTTGGGCCAAACAAAACACATCACCGCAATTAATTCCACCTGTTTCTTTCTCCTTGCCCCCATGTACCTTCTCAGAAAATACCTCTTGCAAAAGTAGCTGTTATTCAGAATATAAATTGGTCTAGTCATTATGGAAAATAGTATGGAGGTTCCTCAAAAATTTAAAAATAAAATTATCATATGATCCAGCAACCTCACTTCTGGGTATAAATCCAAAGGAAATGAAATCAGCATCTTAAAGAGATATCGGCACACCCATGTTGATTGCAGCATTATTCATAATAGCCAAGGTATGGAATCAACCTAAGTGTCGGTTGACGGATGAATGGATAAAGAAATTATGGCATATATATTTATATATATAACGGAATATTAGTTAGCCTTAAAAATGAAGGAAATCTTAACCAGTTGTGGCAACATGGATGAAATGGGAAGACATTATGCAAAGTGAAATAAGCCGGACACATAAAAATACTGCCTGATCTCACTTATATGTGCAACCTAAAAATTTCAAATTCACAGAAACAGAGAGTAGAATGGTGGTTACCAGGGTGGGGGTTAGGGGAAATTGGGAGATGTTGATCAGAGGGTACAAAGTTTCACTTATGTAGGATGAATAAGTTCTAGAGATCTAACGTACAGCATGCTGACTATAGTTAATTATGCTATGTTGTGTACTTGAAATTTGCTAAGAGTAGCTTTTAAGTGTTCCCACCACACACAAAAAGGTAACGAGGTGACATTTAACTTGAATATAGTAATCAATTCACTATGTATATGTATTTTAAAGCATCAAGTTGTACAGCTTAAATATATACAATTTCAATTAAGAAATTTTAAAAAGGTAACTGCTATTCAAACCTCATTTGCCATCTATCACTTTTTCCTGTACTTGAACTTCATGTAAATTGAATCATATTGTTCATGTGCTAGTGCTGGCTCAAAATTGTGTCTGTGAGCTTTGTCTGTGCTCTATATACCAGTAGCTTACACTTTCTCACTGCTGTGTAGTACTTCATTACATCAATTTGCCATAATTTGTTTATCCTTTCTATAGTTGATGAACATTAGGGTAATTTTCAGTTTTTGACTTTGGTGAATAATGAATTAATTGACACATTTTTTTGGTGGCCATAAACACTCCTTATTGGCCATATACTCAGGAGTAGAATTGTTTGGTCAAAGGGCAACGTATCTAGGATTTGAACCTTGAATTTCTGACTCTACCATTACCCGTTGTGCAGCACCTGCTACATCTGTAATAGCTAATAAGGACTGAGAGCTCTCTGTGAGTTCTCTAAGATCTCTTTTCCTAAACAGGCTCTTGATTTGATTGAGAACTTTCTGTAAGCTTAACTAGTAACAGCAGGGGAAGTTTTATATTTGTTCAACATATAAGAGAGTCTTTTATATTATCATTAAATAGTTGATGTATTACAAGGTATGTGAAACACTTTGTCGATGGAAAAGAACGCAAATGCTGTAAAATAATTTGATGAGGTTTATTCTGAGCCGAACATGACCACAGCCCAGAGAGCTGCACCTAAGAATCCTTGAGCAAGTGGTCTCACTGTGGTTGGGTTTTATACAGTTTGGTTTTATACATTTTAGGGAGACAGGAATTACATGTAAAGTCATAAATCAATACATGGAAGGTATACACTGGTCTGGCCTGAAAAGGTAGGACATCTCCAAGTGGGAGCTTACAGGTTATAGATGGATTTAAGGTTCTTTGATTTGTAATTGGTTAAAGAAATGAAGCTTTGTCTAAAGGCTTGGAATGTTTTAAGTTAAGATAAGGAAGTTTTTTAATCAGAAACAAGCCACTGGACATATACTGGACATATACCAAGACTCAAGAGATCTGTTAAGTAAATTGATGACCTGTCGGTGTGGTTTAACCTTTGTCTTACATGGCCTTAGGCTTGTTAATAATTTTTTATTTTCTTGTCACAAAAAATAAGTCCAAAGAGGACAGGGCATAACTAGGCATGTTTGACCTCCCTTCTCCTCATGGCCAGCAGCTCAGCTTTAAGTTGTTTTTTTTTTTTTTTTCCAGCGGGGGCGGAGGTCCCCTTGGCCAAGAGGGGATCTATTCAGTTGGCTGGGGGTGGGGGGGTGCTTAAGATTTTATTTTAGTTCACTACTTAGTAGCTTCTTGTTGAAAAGACCCTAATAATTCCCATTTTTGACAGACTTGTTTTGCTTATTGAAATGTATACAGTAAGAGTAGAGTTAGCAATTGATTATTCATTTACTTGTATACTGTAATTAGCTAAGGAAGAAACAAATCAATTTAAAACCAATTTCCATAGTCTACACAAGCATAGGAATTGATTCTAGACTTGAATTTGCTGAATAAAAAGGGAAGCGAGCTAATCTCAATTTGTATTTCATGGAGTAAATGTCAGCTATTGATTTCTGTAGTTTACTACTGGTGAGGTCGTATGTCTGTCATTATTTAAAGGTAGTACAGCACAATCACTATGCAGTTTAACTAGGTGTGGTCTAGTCCTTTCACTTGCTTGAGGAAGATGAAATATTTAGCTGCAGTGGAAGGTAAAACCTCAGCTGGCTGCCTGCTCTATCACACTCTTTCAGACTCGTACTCATCTTAATTTAATGCCTATTGATTCTTATTGTTCGATGTTGTACAGAGAAGCCCTTTTGTGATGTGGTGCTGGAAGATGGGGCTAAAATTGACTCTACAAGTTAACTGAATCCTCTCAAGCCTTCTCAACCTTTTGACAATGCAGTATTATGTTTTAGGGGAATGGCTTGACCTGTGTGTTATAGAACAGGTTTCCACAGTGTGCCTGATTTTCTCAGCAATCCATGTTGCTATTGTTGTACAGGATTTGTATAATATTTGACAAAAGCTATGCCTTCTTCCCTGGCACACCATAGAATATGTAATGTTGCACTATATCTGAACACTACTATTTATATAAAAATAGCCTGATATAACAGTGGAATAATGTCTTCTTTCTCAAAAGAAATATCATAATGTCTTTGTTTTTCATTTCTTCACCTGTAAAATGGGGATAATAGTACCTACTTCACTGCAAGTTTGTGATGGCTAAATGAAATAGTATGTATAAGATGCTTAGAGCAATGTCTTGCACATAGTAATCACTTAATAAATACTTATTAATATCAGAAACATATTTCATTTTCTATTCCTTTGTTTAAATTAATGTAGTTTATTATTCTAAATATTCCTAAATATTTTCTCTTTATTTCTTTCAGTTGGTGCATTTTGATATTTTTACATATTTTTAGTTGACTACTATTATTTTTTAAACTAACTTTTCAATTAGGCAAGCAAAAATGGTTCAAATTCCTGTGGACCACAATATTTTTGATATAAGACTTTGATAAAAACAAAAAACTCTTTAGTAGAAACGTGTTTTTACAGTAGTTTTTGTAAAATTAGATCAGTTGGTCATTTTGTCTATAGCTATATTTCAAGCCATCCACGATCTTGACAGACATATGGAAGTATTTAAATGGAAAGGTCAGAGTCCAGTAATAATAAACATACTGATTCTTTAGTTCAAGAATCATATAATAATCTCACAAAACTTGGTATCCCTCCTTTCCCTGCTTTGACACATGTTAATGTGCCCTTTAATCAAGCCTACAGGCCACCTGCTCTGCACCCCAAATACTTCCATCAAGTGTAGTTGATGGAAGAGCCATGAAGTAATTGAATGGTGAATGATCAGCTTCTAGCTCAGGCCACTGTAACTGGGGAGATGATTGATAGTGAGGCATTTCTAAATAACGACAGTCTTCCAGAAAGGATTCAACCCGAAAGGTATTTCCTTCCAACCTGAAGCCAGGAAAACCCATAGAGGCTCAGAAGGCATTCCCAGACATTTCTAGCTATTTTGGTAGACATCGTTATAAAGGGCGTGTACTCTGGTCCCTGCTTGCTTTCTGGATCCATCTCCGGCCACCTTCCTGCTTGTACTTACTGCCCCAGTCTCACTGGTATACCACCTCTAAAACGGAGAAGGGCAGCCACTTAGACAATAATCCAAGCTCTGATCTCAGGAGCCATCCCCGAGACCAGAATACACCCAAAGGTCTTTAGAGAGACAGGCACCTGAAATGTGCCTATTTCTTTCTCATTTGAGTCCATTTCCCAAGCAATCGTCCTCCTGCCTATGACTTGGTGTAGGTCTATCTTCAGGGAGAGAATGGGCTGGACAAGTAGAAACATGCATTGTGTTCCTGTACAAATTAGAATTTTCACTGTAAATTAATTAAATTATGATTTCGGTTTTATACATCAGTGTCATGAGGTTGAGTGGAGGTGATTCTGCTACTCAGAGAAGGGTCTCTTTCATGCTGTTGAACAATTGTGGTTCTGAGTCTGCGTATCTGAAGGCTGGACTCTGTATTATGGCCAATTGACAAAAAGAATAATGCAAGTCCCTGAAGTCTCTTAGGGGACTGCCCACTGGTCCCTCCACAGGAAATATTCCACCTGCCTTGGACAAGCCAGAGTGTGGAATAGTCTCTCTTAATTGTCTACATTAGGCATGATGATGGAACAATAACTAATACCATATAGCTCTTCATGTGTACAGTGGTACTACAATGCTGTGAAGCAGATATCATTATCTTTCTTCTACACATAAGGAAACTGTGGGTAAATTATTTACCCAAGTAGTAGAACCCGTGTGTCGTGGAGCTTCAATGCCAGGCCATGTCTTCTGGGTTCAGCGCATGTTCCACTTTGCCTTACTGCCTCTCCTCTAGCTTGTTAGTTCTTCTTTTTATTAGGTCTACAGGATGAAAAATCAAAGTACTTAAAAACCCATTTTGGTAGTTTCCTTGTTCAAATCACCAGGAGCAAATGAACAGTCTAAATGCACATTCAACCACTCGAAGCTGTGATCGGTTCCCTGGTTGAGCGTCCCTCATCCATCATGCATGCTCCTCATAGACATGACAGGTCTTGCACAAAGAGGAGCCTTTTCCCCCTCTCTCAGTGGTGCTCCCTTTGAGGCATGCTACTGTTCAGGGCCCTGTTGAGATTTTGATTAAAAAAGACAGATATTGTGCAACTTCCATTAATGTTCTCTTTCTCCTGTAGCAAAATGTAGGCTCTTGCAACTTTCTCAAGGGAATTTAATTTTCCATGTCTGTTGGCAAATTCAATTTTGAGTTTTACATAAAACACTAGAAAACAGTTAGTGGCCTGGTCAGGGGTTATTCTTGTAATTCAATGATTCTCTGAGGTGACTTTAACCAGTTTGCAACCTATTCTCCTCTTCTATAATCCGCAAACCACTAACTTTCTAAAGTAAAAGAAAACTACTTTTCAAAGCATAAAGTGCCTAAGGTATTTAACTTTCCTTTGCTCTCCTCTCTCTGGTTATGGTAATGTAATCTGATTTATTTTTATAATGCTCCCTAAAGGAAAAAAAACTCTTCTCTAAGCTAAGAAACTATGAAAATCTGTTTTGAAACTGCTCAGTGCACGATAACTAAGGTTAAGACAGCAGATTATGTACCCGAACAGCTCTACAACACCTCCGATGATATGTGCCCTTGTTTATAGAGCTGTATCTTAGTGCCCCAGTCTTCACCTAGCTCAATGTATGTATAAATTTTTGTTAATTAATTCTAGGACTTATGTCAGTTTTATGGATTACCCGAATATTTTCCTTCTTTCCCCATTTCTCTCTCTCTCTCTTTGCCTTCTGAATATTAATTTTTTTATCCTACTCATTGGTGCTTTTCTAGTGTTGAAACTAAGAGAGGAGACTAAGGAAAGTCAAACATATAAATTTGATTTCTTTTGTGGTTTGGCCAATCAAGCATTTCAGAAAACTGGTGAAATGAATCAAGCAACCAGTATAAAGTTTGGAGCTTCAGTGCCTACTAGTATTTTTCTAGAGACCTGAAGTAAACTGGGGTAGGGAGCAGGTGTAAATACTATCTTTCTGCCACTAATATGAACTTGCTCTCATAAGGCTACTATTTTTTTCCCCTGGAATTCCACACATATTTACAGTGCTATCCAATTGATTGTCCACATTTCCTCAGAAAGACTGAGATAAAACTTGGAGAATGATTGAGCTAGATGTCCAAGTTTGTGTTTTAAAAAAGCTTCAAGATTATTGACTATAAGAGTCCCGTTTATAATGTTAATTTAAGCATAAATATACAGAAAAATGAAAGAATCCAGTTTTATGCCATGAGATTTTACAAAAAGTAAAATGCTTTAGCTGCTTTAGCTGAAACTCATGCTATCTAAAGTAAACTAAAGAAGGGATCCAATTAAAAAAAAGTTTCATAGATTGAAGGTTAATAATTTTACTTATTTCAATTACTTTATGAGAAAAAAGCCATAAAATGCATGTTCCACCAACCCTAAAGGTTGTCTACATCTTATTGGACTTGTGAATTCCCTTTATAGAGTTTTTCTTCTTACTAAATGTCTGCTCTGCCTGGAGGGGAAGGGGACAGCTGAGCTTGGGGACAGATGGGGGCCCAGCTGTCTGTCAGAAGGGATCTTTTCTACAGCCATCTGCTCCTTGCTTTGTGAGCTCCTCATCAAATGCCTGAGTCCAGGGCAGCATGGAAAAATGATAGATTCATCACTGTCCTCGATGGTTGAGATGGTTGTCTGTGAGGGCTGAAATGAACTCCCACCCTTAGTTTTGCATGGGCGTAGGTTGGGGTGGTTTGGGAAATGGAAAATATATACTGTGACCTTATTTCATTCATACTTTCATCTCCTTTTTCTCTTTATACTTAAGATCTGATAGAGTTAGGGGATATTAAAAGTCTGATCTTTATGCGGCCAATCCAAAGTGAAAGCAGATCAACTTTTGCCTTCTCCCTATACAGGGCTGTTAGGTACTGAATGTTTGTGTCCCACAGAAATTCATAAGTTGAAATTCTAACTCCCAATATGGTGATCAGGAGATGGGACCTTTAAGAGGTAATTAGATCATGAGAGTGAAGTCCTCATGAACGACATTAGTGCCCTTATAAAAGATGCCCAAGAAATCTCTCTCACCCTCTCTCCACTATGTGAGGATACGAGAAGCCAGTATAGATAGTCTGCAGTCCAGAAGAGGGTCCTAACCAGAACCTGACCATGCCGGCATCCTGATCTTGGACTTCCAGCCTCCAGAATTGTGAAAAATACATTTCTGTTGCTCATAAGTGACCCAGTTTATGGTATTTTGTTATAGCAAGGCTGAACTAAGATAAGAGCCTTAGTGATGATCTGGTTTGGCACCAGTAGACTTTCAGAAAATACATGTTAAATAATGAGATGATTAAACAGAGAAAAGTGTTAAGTAAATGAAAATTTTACTTAAATAGATTTAGCACACTTTTATATCTGTATTTTATTTTAAACTCACTATGAGCATGCTCTCTCTTTACTAATTCTGGGTGAAAGAAGAGTCAAGCTTTGCCACTTCTACAGCAAAGGATGAAAGAAAATCCACATGACATCATCTCAGCCACTCTTCGAGCATAAGCATATGTTAAGTCCCATTGTTTGTGTTGCAGAAACTTAGGCATATTTTCATCCCCTTGCAGAAAACCTTGTTCTGAAAACCTGTAGAGTTTGTATTAGGAATTGATGAGATGTGCTTGAATTTAGATGGGATGAACTTGGCTTGAAATCCTGAAGACCTTCCACAAGGAGAGGTGACTTTGGGCTGGGAATGTCAGTGCCAGGCACAGAACTGGGACTTTCTGTCCTTTATATCTCCAATCCTTGCAGACTTTTGTAAAGTAGACATTATCACCCTCTTTTAAGACGAGGAAACTGACTCAAGGACGTTAAGTGACTTATGTAAGGATACAAGCTATAAAACTGTCAATCTGTGATTTTAATCCATATATGTTTGATTTGAAAGCTCAGACATTTTTTTACTGTATCTCCTTGTCTTTTTGGTAAACCCAGTAGTCACACTCTTTGGATCTGGTTGTGTTTCAAATATATATCAATAAACACAGTAGCAAATGTATCATGCACCATTAAACAAAGTGTTTCACACATGTCACTAAACACAGTTAAATGTAGGTTGAGAGCCACCGTACAGTTTTTCACACTTATATTACTAAACACAGTAAAGCCCCAGTGAGTAAGTTTCTTATCTTGAATCCAAGACAGTTGCGTTTTTAATGGTTAGGTGTCAAAAAAACAACAATCGAACAAATGAAAAACCTTATATATCAATAAACTCCTTGTCAGGCTGCATGTGATACATTTTAATATTTACACATCTGCTTTCAGGGGATTATCTGATGGATATGCAGCCTGTGTATTCTTCTAGAAACTCTAAAAAGTATCTTTAGATCAAGCCAAGCCATTATTGATCTATATACCTGAAATTAATTACTCTACCCTCCCAAAGGCTTGCTTTTACTGAACTAGGCTTTGGGTTTGTGCCAGAGGGCCACTGTGTCTGGAACAGTATAAGAGGAAGAATTATGAAACCCACCATCTTATTTATTATAAGGACGTTTTTGTCTATTTCTCCCGTTCTTTCAGTTTTTGCTTTATATATTTTGAGGCTATGCTATGTAAATGCAAATTTAGAATTGTTTTATTTTTCTGGTAGATTGACCCTTTTATTATTATAAAATCCCTATATATTTCTAGTAATGCTTCTTTCTTTAAAAAGTTAAAAAAATTTAATTGTAAAAAATGCATCAACTAAAATTTACTATCTTAACCATTTCTAAGTGTATAGCTCGGTAGTATTAAGTATTAATATATTCACACTCTTTTGCTCTAGTAGTGCTTGTTTCTTAAAATCTACTTTGTGTGATACGAGTATAGCCCACTAGCTTTCTTCTGTTTGTTGTTTTCATGGCATATCTATTTTTCTTTTTTTACTTTCAATATTTGTGTGTCCATATATTAGATGTATTTTCTTATAAGCAGCCACACATTTTTTTTTAAAAAAACCTACTCTGAAAATTTCAGTCTGAGAATATTTAGTTCATTTTATATTTATGTAATTATTATTTTATATATTTACATATACCATTTTACTATTTGTTTTCTTTATTCTTTGTTCTTTCATATCTTCCTTTGAATTAATTCAGTTTTTTGTGTATTACTATTCCATTTTTCTCTTTTATTTGCCTTTGGTTATAGATTATTTTATTATTCTTACAGTGGTTAGCCTAGAGATTACAGCATGCATTCTAGACTTAAGAGCATCTACTATGAATTAGAACTTTTTGTTACTTCCTGGAAAATGTAAGAATGAAAACAGTTGGCATTGACCCCTTTCTTATCTTTTGTGCTATTGTAATGTATTTTAAATCCCTGTATACATTATACTTCATAATATTCATATTGCTTTATACAGTCAATATTTATTTAGTTTGACCCACCTATTTATCTTCCATTGCTTTTAATATTTTTCTCATTTCCATGCTAGCAACTGGGATCATTTTCTTCTGTTTAAAGAACTCACATTAATAATTCTTTTACTCTGGACCTACTGGCTATGACTTTCCTGTATTTGATTTGTCTGAAAACATCTTTCTTTCTTTTGCATTTAAAAACAAAATTTTATCAAACTAAGACTATACATACAGAAAAGCACACACATAATAAGTCTATAGCTCAATGAATCTTCACCAAGCTGCCTACCAGCACCGTGTAACCAGCACCCGGCTCAAGGAAGAGAACATCCCAGCATTCTAGGAGCCCTTATGCTCCTCCCAGCCCTATTCCCTCCAAAGTGTCCACTCTCCTCACTCCTAACATCATAAATTACATTTGCCTGTTTTTGCATTTTGTGTATATGGAATCGTAGGTTATACGCTCCTTTATGACTGACTTCTTTTATTATTTATATTTGTGAGATTCACTGATATTGTTACATGCAGTTAACAGTAAATTGATGCTAATCTGTATAGTATTCTATTGTATGGATATAGAAATATTTATTTGTCCACCTTACTATTGGTGGGTTTTTGGGTAGTAGCCAATTTTGGTTGATTACATATAGTGCTGCTGTGAGTATTTCAGTAAAAATTCATGTTCTTCTCACATGCAAAATACATTTACCCATCCCAACATCAACCGCAAGTCTAAGGTCTCATCAAAATAGCATCTAAATCAGGTATGGGTGAGACTTGATGTGTGATTCATCCAGAGGTAAAATTCCTATCTGGCTGTGAACCTAGGAAACCAGACAAATTCTGTGCTTCCCAAATACTATGGTGAGACTGGCATGGAATAGACATTCCCATTCCCAAATGGAGAGATCAGAAAGAAGAAAGGGGTGATGGGTTCCAACCAAGTCCAAAATCCAGGATGCAAATTCCATCAGGTCTTGACAGAATAATCCTCTTTGGTTTGAAGCTCTGCCTTCTGGGCACACTGGGGTGGCAGTGTCACCTCCATGGCCCCAGGCAGCCGTCCACCTGGGTGGCTCTGAGCGGCAGTTTTGACCTTGAGGCACGGGGTTGTGGCAACCAGGCCCTTGACACCAAGGAAGAGACAGCCTTTCTCCTGGGGCCTGTGGTGGGAGTGGCATCCCTGTGAATCTCTGAATTGCTTTCAGGGTTAGCCATTCTTTTTTTTGAAGGATAATGCATGTTCCCAGACAAATAGCTTTATTGTCCCATTCTGTGGAATCCCAGAAGTCCAGCAGCCTTCCTGCATCTCATCCCATCTCTGTCCCTTTTAGTCCAATCTGGCAGTGTTGCTTCTGGTACAATCCATCTCTATTCCTGGTTTCTGCTGGAATGGATACTTGAATTCATGGGTAATCTCTTTTGTTTAGCAACACCCTTAGTGTTTTCCTCAGAACATGCATTATACTGTTTTGCAACATGGATAGGCTGAGAATTTCCCAAATCTTCAAGCTCTGGTGCCTTCTTATTTAACAGTTCTTTCAATTTATTTTTTTCCTCTCACATTTTACTATTCAACATTAAGCAGTTAGGAGAAACTAGGTCATACTGTTAGGTAGATAGTTAGGATCTCCGGCTCTTCTCAGGACAAAGGTTCCCTGCTTTGGTGCTATTTGCAGCAATGGCTCCACCTGGGAAGAAGGGTAAGGGCAGACACTCTATTTTTGTGTTGCCCCACCCTTAATCCTATCCTGAGCAACTGCTACACCTGGGGAAGGAGGGAATGCTTGATCAATCTGGGACTTCCCCAGCCCAGGCATGATAGGATTTAGAAAGTGACCTAGAGTAACCTGAGGGTAATAATAAGCCATTAACTTGAATCTGCATTGCGGTTCAACCCCCCGACCCGCCACCCCCCCCACCCCAGGTGGGCTTTCTTAGAGGGAGCTCATATAAGAAGATGGAATTTTGAGGACACCTGTTGATCATTTGACAACATCCTCCACCTCCTAAAAGCCCTCCTCCAGACTGGGCTAATAAAAGGAAACTATCTGAGAAGTCAGTAACCAAGTGAATGGGTCAGTGAGTGAGTGAGTTGATATGTCTTTTTCTGCTTGTGGACACAGATGTTTTATTCTATAATAAAGAGCTGCTCTTGTGAAACTGCTCCCTGCCTGAGGTTACTCCGACCTATTGGCCTTGCTGGTGATTTTTCCAAGAAAGGAGCCAGAGGACTGGGATAATAGTCTGGACTTGACACTTTGGTGTGTCTGATCATTCTTCAGCCAAGAGCACACCAAGAACCAAGGGCAGACTGCAACTCTGACATCTTTGGTGCCGAAACTGGGATTCTGATAATACCTTCAACATTTAGCTTAAAAATCTCTTCGGCTAATCATCCACTTTTATTTCTCTCAAAGTTCTACCTTCTACAAAACACTAGAAAACAATTCAGCCAAGTTCTTTGCCCTTTATAATAACTGGCTTCTCTCTACGGTCCAACAGCAAAGTCTTTATTTACTCTGAGATCTCACTAGAATTACCTTTAAGGTCCATATTCCCACCAATGTGTCTCAAAACTCTTCCAGCCTCTATCTGTTACCCGGTTCCAAAGCCACTTCTACACTTTTAGATATTTGTTTTAGCAGCACCCTACTTCACAGTGCAAAAGTCTCTATTAGTCTGCTAGGACTGCTGTAATGAAACACCACAGACTGAGTGGCTTACACAACAGCAATTTGTGTTTTCATGGTTTTAGAGGCTGGTAGTGTTACTTTCTCCTGAGGCCTCTCTCCTTGGCTTGCTGATGGCTACCTTCTCACCGCGTTCTCATCTAGCCCTTCCTCTGTGCACAGGAACTCCTCATGTCAATTTCTTTTCTTACAAGGAAATCAGTCCTATTGGATTAGGGCCCTATCCTTATGACTTCATTTAACCTTAATTACCTCCTTAAAGATCCTCTTTCCAAATGTGGTCACATGGGGAGTTAGGACTTCAACATACGAATTTTGGGAGGACACAATTCAGTCTATAATACGGCTCAAGTTACATTATTTTCCCATATAATTTTCCCACAGACCCAGCACTAGTTATTAAAAGGACAAATCTTTCCATATTGAGTTGTAGTTTTGCCATTATTATTTATCAAGTGACCTTGTATGTGGGGTCTGTTTCCAAGGTCTCTGTTCTGTTCCATGGGTCAGTGTGTCTATTCGGGCATCATTACTGTGCTGACTCTATAATAGGTACTGATATATGGTAGAATAAGACCCCAGCTTTGTT
This sequence comes from Propithecus coquereli, assembly GCF_000956105.1. NCBI lineage: Eukaryota > Metazoa > Chordata > Mammalia > Primates > Indriidae > Propithecus > Propithecus coquereli. Next base: position 2,151,968 of record NW_012134969.1, on the reverse strand, counting down.
CTTTCTCTGAATTACCCCACTTATTTTTGACTGTTTCTTTTCATAATTGGAGAATTTTGTAAAAGTATTGGCTTGAATTTTGATTTTGATTGCATTAAATCTGTAGGATTTTAAAAATGTCTCTCATCAGTGCAGAGGCCTTTAAAATATTTCTTTAGATTGAATTTTAGGAATTTGATGTTCTTTGATGCTGTTGCAAAGTATCTTTTGACATTTCTTTGTAAGCTATTTTTGTTAGATATAGATTTCTAGGTTGGCAGTTATTTTCTTTCAGCACCTTACTATGCTATTCTATTATTTTTTGGAAGGCATTATTTTACTTTTGAAAAGTCAGTGTCAGTTTTATTGTTGCTTCTTTGAAGGTAATGTTTCATATTTTTTTTTTTTTTTTGACTGCAGGGTTTCCTCTGTGTTTGTTTTTTTAATGTTTTTACTATGTTAGATAGTCTCCAAAGATGTCCCTCTAATGAGTTACACCTCCTAGTATTTATGCCCTTATGGTGTTCATTTCTAATCTAGGATAGGCCTGTGATTCACTTTTGACCAATAGAGTACATCACCTTTGACACTGCCTGACTTCTGAGATCCAGGCATAAGAAATCTTCTTGCTGGCATGATCTCTTGGAACACTCATTCTTGGGATGCTCCCTTTGGAAATTAACTGTTAAGAAATGTAACTACTCTGAGACTACTGTGCTATGAGAGAATAAAGGCACATAGAGCAGCCCTGGAAGATCCTAGAAGATAAGTTTACGTTGGGGAGAGAGAAAGAAAGGGAGAGAGGGAAAAAGGGAGAAAGAGAGAAAGAGAGAGGAGGGGGAGAGAGAGAGAGAGAGAGAGAGAGGGAGAGAGAGAGAGAGAATCTGTGATGCCAGATACAAGATCGAGCCATTTTGGAAATCTAGCCCAGTTAAGCTTTCAGGTGACCACAGCTCTGCTACTGCTGCTTGCAGCTGCATGACAGACCCAAGTAAGAACTGTGTAGCTGAAGTTGGTTAATCCATGGAACTATGAGAGCTAATAATAAATTATTTTAAGACACTAAGTTATGGTGTGGTTATTACACAGCAAGAGATAAATGGAAGAGAAAATAATGTCTAGAAGTAGGATGTGGTTGTATAATAACTAAACCTTAAAACATGTGGCTTCAGCTTTTGGACCGGGGGAAGGAGGAGGCTGGAAGATCCTCAGGGAATTGCTGATGGGAACTTGAAGGACAGTGAAGAGGTTACCATTAGAGGCTGGAGGAAAGAAAACCCATGTTATATAGTGTTGGAGAATTTAGGATAACTATTGTCTGAGATCAGATGGATAATAGAAAATGTACCTCATGGAATAGTGAAACTGTGTAAGGAGATTGCCAGATAGAATGTCAAAAGGATAACTGGTTATTTTTAGCCATGTATAATAAAGTATTATACCAGAGAGGGAGAGAGAGAGAGGTGTTAAGGAGAAAATTTTTTAATTTAAAGCAGAAATTAGAGAAGATATAAAGGAATCAGGATTTACTAAGTGTAAAAAAACATGGTATCTTATTCCCAGCCACTCCATATTGCAAAGGCTGTCAATACAACACCTGACCTCAGGATAAAGATTATTTCAAGGGTGCAACTGTAAGACACATTGTTAAGATTTCAGAAAGATTTAAGGGTGTGCCTTATAGACTCCTTGAATTAGACAAAAAGTTTTCTATGAATCTTGAGGTTGTTATTTCTCAGCAACCCTCACTTTTAGCACAAGGAAAACTGGGGCCTGTATCAAAGAGATTTCTGAGTGAAGTTTTTGTCTGTTGGAGTGAGTCCCACTACTCTTCATAGGAAACCCATAAAATCTTTAATAGAATTGTATTGACAGAAGTACCATAAGCTTGAACTAAAAGGGACAGAAGCAGTTCAAAATGAAAAGAGGCCTCTGGGTCCCTGATTTTACACAGGCAACAATCAGGCCGAGGCAGTTACTTAGCTGCAAACATGGACCTTTTGTTATGGTAAAGGAAGTTTGGAATTAATAACCAAAAGAGAGGAGGCAACATTCTAGAGGGTGGAAATAAAAACCATGGAAAACAACTCCCAGAACTGAGCCCTAACCAAGGAACTGGCAATATTTGCCCAACTGGATTTCAGAATTTCTTTGGCTCAGTGACTGCTATGTGATGCGTGTCCCCTTATGTCCCCACTTTCACCTGTGCCCCCCCTCTTTGAATGGTAGTGTCTTTTGCCATTATACTGTCCTGGGACTACCACTGTATGTTGAGAGTGTGTGGGGAAGATAACTTGTGTCTTTAGGCCACAGGTCTTCAGACTGAGAGGTGCTGTACTCAAGGGGCTGCACCAGAGGAACTGTGCTAGGCAAGCCTTGTCTCTATTCAACCCTGATTTAAATGTTGCCGTGTGCTTGGCTTCTTGTTACGACAAATTTAGAAATCAGCAAAGATTTCAGGGGGATCATAGTATAAAATATTTACTCACTTCCCTACAGTTCTTTTTTGTCCAGAATCTTAACATGGTTGATCTAATTTTTTTGCACTTTATCCATTTTTTAAAAAATTGCTCTTAGTAGGAAGATTGGTCTAATGCAAATTACATAATTCAAGCAATAGCTCCTCATAGTTCAAGCAATCCAAGTTTTTATTTTGAGAACATTGTTCATGTGCACAATGCAATTTTTTAAAGGATTCGAAGAAGAATTTCTTTCTAGCCTCAGTACCAAGAATGGTGCTTCTTCTAGTCAGCCAGTGTAATTTTAGCAAATAGACAAAATGAACTATATAGTTGATTATGTTCCCCTCTTTTCACTTCTGTTTTACTTGTAACAAACATATGGGATTTTATTAGATATGTTTTTTTCTTGGTGGGGATATTAACTTCATACATGGCCTTCCTCACCTATTCACTCACTACACTGTACTTTTGTAATCTTTTAAAAATCATTTGGGAATAAGGTAGTGTATAAATTAAAAAATAATGATAAATTTTCAGATTTGGAAGTTAGGGAAGTCAATAGAAGCTTAGCAGTTACAGAAGACTCTTTCTTACAGGTTAACCAATGTGTCGAAGCTGATATTTATGTAATTATGAGAAATCTTTCAAGCAAAGTGAGGGTAACATTAGTCAGATCATTTGATGAACAAACTGCACTATTCCCTAAATGCAAACTATTTATCCATGGGAGGTGAATAAACATGGTTTTCCAGGTAATAAATTATTCTTCCAAGACCCTAAAAATTTCAGTCATGTCCTGGAAAATGATACTTAAATGTCAGGGACACTTAATTTACTGACAGAAGGGAGGTTTATGCTATCCCTAGCACTCTACTGTTTAGGGTTGTTGATAACCAGGCTCTACTAGTTCAAATACAATAAACTGCAGTGTAAACAGAATGAGAACAAGGTATTGTTTAATTCAGTTTATTTGTCTAAGGAATAGAGTTCTATGCATAGTAGCTTACAAAGCATGTTAATTGCAAAATCTAACTCATGTAATCTGTATGTGAGAGGT
>NW_012134969.1:2111728-2147370 GCF_000956105.1 Propithecus coquereli | reverse complement strand
AAAACCTAGTTCTTGAACCAATTAATTTTTTTAGATTGTGTGTACATGGTATCAAAATGGCTAATAAATTTTTAATTTAAAAAAATACTTAAGAAAATAGTGTCCCTCTTCTCTCTGGCCTTCCTGTTGCTCCTGCACCTGTCCAGACTCACACTGCACAGGATCAGAAGAGTACCTGTCCCTGACCATCCGAACTCAACTGTCCCTTCTCCAGGCCTTCACAGCTCTGTCAATTGACAGCCAAGTTCTCTGCTACATGACAATGATTGGAATTTCAGAGTTGGCTTTTGTTCCACCCCATGCACCCCACATCCCCCCAACCTTTTCAGTAATTGATGTATTCAGATTTGTTTTAATAGTGGGAAAATGCACAATCATTATCTTAACTAATTTTGAGCACACAGTTTAGTAGTACATTCACATTGTTCTTTCTTTCTTTTCTTTTTACTTTTTATTATTTAATCTCTGTACACCAGAATGTGTAGCATTCACATCATTGTGCAACCAATTTCCTGAACTCTTTTCATCCTGAAAAATTGAATCTCTGTATTCTTTAAACAACAACTTCCCATTCCCCTTCCCTCACTTTCTGTCTGGATGAATCTGACTTCTCTAAGTACTTCACGTAAGTGGAATCATACAGTATTTGTCTTTATTTCCTGGTTTATTTCACTTAGCATAATGTTCTCAAGATTCGTCCACATTGTAGCATGGGTCAGAATTCCCTTCCTTTTAAAAAGGCTCAATAATGTTCCATTATAATTAATACCACATTTTGTTTATCAATTCATCTATCGATGGACACTTGGGTTGCTTCCACCTATTCCCTTGTTATTTAGCCATTTTGGATGTGTGCAGGCAGTTCCAAAGTACACTGTTCAAAAGAAAAGATTAGATTCATTGACATTATACATGTGACACTAGCGTTACAAAAGAGTACACGCCTATCCCTTTACAAATGTAATGCAATGCGGTACCTTGTCTTCACAAACTAATACAGCTGTGGCGTGAGGGAAGAGAAAACTGGTCTGACATATGATGTTCAAGGCCATAGACATTTCTTAACATTCATGAATTTTGGAAACAGAAGGCATCTTAAAGGAGGGAGGGGTAGAATTTGGGCATTTGGGTTTTGGCATCAGGTACTTCTACGCTTAGGTCTCCAGGGCTTTATTAGCCGCATGACCATGAACAGATGACTTAAATTCTGGGATACGAAATACAGTGTCTACCTCATAGGGTTACTGAGGATTCAATGAGACAATGCAATTAAAGTGGTTAACAAAGTTCTTTTTACAGAGTGATTACTCAATAAATTCTAGCTAGGCCGGGCGCGGTGGCTCACGCCTGTAATCCTAGCACTCTGGGAGGCCGAGGCGGGCGGATTGTTTGAGCTCAGGAGTTCGAGACCAGCCTGAGCAAGAGCGAGACCCCATCTCTACCAAAAATAGAAAGAAATTAATTGGACAGCTAAAAATATATAGAAAAAATTAGCCGGGCATGGTGGCACGTGCCTGTAGTCCCAGCTACTTGGGAGGCTGAGGCAGGAGGATCGCTTGAGTCCAGGAGTTTGAGGTTGCTGTGAGTTAGGCTGACGCCATGGCACTCTAGCCCTGGCAACAGAGTGAGACTCTGTTTCAAAAAAAATAAATAAATAAATTCTAGCTAATGGTTGAATCTTCTTGCTTTATAGATAAAGAAGGTGAGCCTCAGAAGGAAAAGTAACTTTCTTAAAATCACACAGACAAAACCACAAAGCTGGCATTTGATTTCTGTTTAAAAAAGAATGAGAGAGATTTATTTTCAACAAATCATCTTTCTCTCATTAGAATTTTCCCAGTCACTTATGAATGCTTACAGGAATTCTTGCCAGGAAGAAACACAGCAAATACTCTTTTTTCCCACTTTTTGTTAATTTGTTCTGTCAGTTAGTTGTCCCGTGTATTCATTCATTCAATAGCCACTGAGTGCCTGTCATATGACAACCAGTGTCTGGGCACTGGGGACCTAACAGTTTTGTGGAGGAGATAGGCAAGTGCGCTAAGTGTTCTCATGGGAATAAACCTACAGAAAGCATGGAAGCCAACAGGAGAGGTGTCTACCCTAGGCCTGTGGGGTCAGGAAGAGAGTGGGGAGAGTTGGAGGTGGCATGTGGCCAGGCCCTAAGCTGCTCAGTTTCCATAAAACTAAGTTAGCCTGGCTTCTGCCTTTCAACTTAGTGGGAGAATAGCCACATAAGGAGGACTAAGAATATGATTGGAAAGGGCAATGTGTGTACCAAATGCTAGGGGCACAGCAGACAGAATGATTGATTCCGCCTGAAGAAAATTTAGGAGGGGTGATAACAGGGATGGAGAGAGGGGTAACAGAGGAGCTGACAAAGGAGGTAAGCCTTGTAGCGTGAGGAGAAGATCTCTACCCAGACAGGGAGGGGAAGGTTGTTTTGGGAAAGACCCAAAAGCATCCAGGCAAAGGGCTCCAGATATGGGAGACACAAGTTATCCGTGATGGCTGGTGATGGAGTGCAGAGGGAGATGAGTCTGCCATGGGAAAGTCCCAGGCCTTACCAGCTGGTGAGTGTAATGGGGTCACTCTAGCATTTGATGTGCTGATGCTGATGGCTGTTCTGCTATCTAATCCTTCAGGGCATCCTATGCTCAAAGTCTCTCCCAGGTATTTCTTGGACCTCCCTCTCACCAGGCGTCTGTTTTACCTGGACTCAGAATCAATTGCTCCCATTCTTCTGCCCTGGTGCATTGAGGTTTCTTGAGCTTGTCACTGCTGACTGTGGCCTACACCGGACCATTTTCTGCCTAGCCCAGGGTACCCTGGCTGGTGATCACCTTCGACTGTCAAGGTGCCAAATCTGGTCTATAATCTATGACTGGGAATGGGCGTCCTCTATTCCACTGTGTGAGTGTGTGGGGGTGTGTGTGTCTGTATTTGTGTGTCAGAGAGGAGAGAAGGGGGCGGGGGGCGGGGAAAAAGAGAATATCTCCATGAGGTTGTATTCTCTAGACAAGAATCTTGAATACTCTTCAGCTTGTCCTAAACTCTTTCCTCCTTAGGGCTTAAAGTCATCCTCTAGGCCTAAAGGGGACATATTTGTCATTCCATTTCCTCCCCTGACTTTATCTCTTGCACTGTTACTCAGGCACCATTATTAATGCACCGTTATCTTCCTCTTACTTTTGCCAACTTAAAAAAAAATTCCCGAATGCATATAATTAAATGAAAACAGATACTTGGTCAGGGGGTGTTTGCCCCATGCCCTGTGCATCTGATTCTCTACTTTGATCTAGCCAGTAGCTTTTGAAGGTCTTTCATTGCCTAGCTGAGGAGTTCCTGGCATTTGAGAGATATTCAAGAAACAATTATTGTACCTAACTGTCTCTCTTGTAGGGAAGGGGCTGCCGAGGGTGGCTCTGTTTGTTGGAAGGTGAATTGTATGATCAGTTCTGCATCTTAGAGGAAACTGTGGATTTTAGAAGAGAGTTATGGCAGGAAGACCAAGTAGGAATCTCTAGCAGCCATCAGGATGAAGGATGATAGAGGCTTGAGCTAGGAAAGGGATTCATAGGGATGAAGTGATGGGGGCAGGGCTGAGCAAACAATAAAGACAAGAGAAATTGGAGATAGATTAGATGCGGGAGAGCACAGGATGGATAGTAACTGTGAGGTTTGTCCTGGGAGAGCTGGGTGGCTGATGATGAGATGGGCATCAACTGACCCATTTTACATACAGGTTAAGTGATTTGCCCAAGGTCAGTGAACATACTGATAGCAGCATTATGTGTTCTTATTGTGCTAGAAACTTCAAACCAGAATAGTTTCTACTTCATTACCCCCATGGCCTTTTTCCCATTATATTAAAACTTCTACACACAGAACATACTCAAATAATTTTCAAAACTGTCATTAAAATTAAGCAGGTACTTAAAAGGACACATGAGAAGCCACATTCAACAAGTACAGAAATAAATTAGAGATGAGAAAATATTAAAATACCTGACCTGCGTGGGTATCTGCATAATATTTAAAATGATCTCATCCATTTAGTTCTAGTGTTTGGTGTCCTAATCTGAAATATGAAAAATGTTCTTATGGAGAGGCAGGCTAACCGAAGGAGGATATCTTAATATACAGTGAAATATAAATTAAAAACCTCTCTAAAGCTATTAGTAAAAGTACTGAAATACATTAGCAGGTGCATGGGTTCAACTTTGGATGAATGTTCTTTGAAATCAGATTCATCACTAAAATTAATCTGAGAGGTGTCAAATCTGTGCTGGGTTAAAGAGGTAACAAATGAGAAGACTTCATTGAAGTTCCAAATTGTAAAGGGATCAGAATTAATAATCCTCTGTCATGGGTACCCTGAGCACATAGGAGTTTAAGAAACTCAGATCTTGGAAAAGGACTGAAAAGAAACTTGGAATATTGCTGTTGAAAGGAGAAGTCTGGCCATCAGCTGGATTGATTTGGTTTTATGAATAACTTCAAATTGACCACAGGTAACCACAGAAGTGGATGCCTTTCATGCTAGTGAGGTTTATGTATGTCAATAGGCTGGTCAAACTATTCTGTTAGAGTGGAATAAACACAGTATTTTTCTTCCTATCCATCCTTTATATATGTGCACAGACATCTTTTCCTTCACTTCTCAAAGGCTTTTCCCATTTATTGATTCAAAGCTTCTTGGAGATGATACACTTTAGAAGCACCAATCTCCATTCATCAGTGGCTTCCATTATGGGCTCCTCGTTCATATACACTCACATCATGAAAATGAGCATAAAAGAAGAGGGAGGTTGGGAATGCTGCAAACTCCAAATACCTATCTCCCTCCAAGTACCTAAAATAGCATGTATATTTTTCTTAGTGACAAAAACATATCCCTCAGTCAATTCACAGGCAGATTTCCATGTTCTAAGTGATGAGTTCAGGGTTACCTACTGATGGGACACATGCACACCTCTCCGTCATAATCTCAAGGGTTAGGCAGACAGTCCTAAAGCACACTGCTTGATTACATTTGGGAGCAATGGGAAGGGATGTGGCTGATGAGTCTTCTGAACTGGCTTCACTCTACTTTTCTGCAAAGGACAAAGCTATAGCTGGTATTTGAGCCTGCTAACCAACTTTGCCTCACGGACTCATAGGATTAGTGACTGTCCCAATAGGTGGCTGTCAAAGGTTTAGCAGCCATGGAATTGACATTTTCCTCCCATGAAACTGAACTTGTGAAGAATTGGAATGGCTGTAGGAAGACTCAGTAGATTTTAAGCTTTCATCTAAGCACACAATCCATCTCCTGGTAGTGTCTGTATCTATAGGAATAGTTCTGGCTTGCAGTGTCAGAGTATATTCAAGAGGCACTTGGTGTATGGTTCTAGAGTTTCATGCTCCACCCCAAGCCTCTACCTATAAACGTGGTTAAAAGAGAGGGATGGAGGGAAGGAAGGAAGGAAGGAAGGAAAGAAGAAAAAAACAAACTAGGTCAAAGTTAATTTCCACTTCTTGCCCACATTCTTTCTTTACTTTTCATGCTCCACCCCAAGCCTCTTCCTATAAACATGGTTAAAAGAGAGGGATGGAGGGAAGGAGGGAAGGAAGGAAGGAAGGAAGGAAAGAAGAAAAAAACAAACTAGGTCAAAGTTAATTTCCACTTCTTGCCCACATTCTTTCTTTACTTTTCCCACATCTTGTATCATTTTTGCTTTTGAGTGTCTAATAGATATCCGACCTACTATATTTTCAAAATAGAATTCCTGATTCCCCTCCATTGAACCTGTTAGTTTTCCCCATCTCGGTAACGGAGCCATCATCTTCCCAGTACTAAAGCTCATCTAGATGTTATTCTTGGTTTTGATTTAAATTCCTCTGCCCACTTGGATCCAGGAAGCTTTAGATTCTTCTGTCTATGCTTATTCTCACCTTAGGGATTTGCGCCAGCTCTTAACTCTTCTTAGAATAAGCTTCCCAAGAATTTTGCGTGGTTGGCATCCGTTCCTTATTCCAATATCACCTCTTCTGGAAGGTCTTCATTCACCACCGAATTTAAAGTCATCTAACTGAAGGTATTCACACAGCCACTATTTATCACATCACCTTATTATAATTTCACATAGCACTGTTTGTTTGTTTTTCTGCTTCCTCCTCACAAAAACATAATCTTCATGACAGCAGGGACCTTATCATTCTTAATCCTTGTCATAGCCCTGGTTCCTAGACTAGAGCCTGGCACAGAGTAAATACTCATTATAATATTTATTGGATGAAGAAATCAACAACTTATAATTACAGTAAATCTTTCAGTTTTTATATGATAGTGTTTGAATAGGATGCTATTTGGATAATTCATTTTCAACTGTTCTTAACTTGTGACAGTCAGGGAGCTGGGTACTTAGATTGCTCTTTAAGAAAGAACTTGCCCTTCTAACTGCAGTTAGCAGAGCAGCTTCCATCATTGGTGCCATCAGGATTCACTTGAGCTTGGAACATGAGGCCAACTCTTCCTGGGCAGCCCTGAACCAAGGGGGGATACCAGGGTCTAATTCTGCCTAAGGCAGGACACCTCTAACAGGAAATGTCCCTGTAACAGGATATTCTTGCTCTGGAGTTTCTGTGCACCAAGGCTTTGTAAGACTGGTTGGTGGAGACTTTGTTAGGATTGATTGCACTGTAGTCTGAGGCTCTCACTACCCAAGCCACCTTCTTGTCCCCTTTGCCTGCACAGGGGCCAGATCTGCACCATGGACTGAAGGCTTTTCCTGCCTTAACCTGCTTTGTCTCCCTGTTGTCTTGCACGGGTGCAATTTCCCAACTAAACCTTTTGTCCTCCTACTCTGCCCTACTGCCTGCTTCCCTGAGGACCCATTACTAAATTTTAATGAGTCCACTTTGCCGTTTTAGTAAATAACAGAAAAAGGTTACTTGAAATCTTTTCATTGCCTAAAGATCTCAAACTGTCTTAGGGTGTTCATTGCAGCATAGACAATTGTTTTTTCTGTTAGGGACACATTCAGCCAGGAAGAGGCTTAATTCAGGTATATTTCCAAAGGCATGCTACTCACCAGGTTGGTTTACTTGGGAACAGAATTTTTGTACAACTGTTAGTTAGGAATTCTTTGGTTAACTGATGAAAACAAGGATGGAGGAAAACAACCGAACATTCTTCAGGAACCTGCTCTGTGCCAGCCTGTTTTAAAAACTGTTCACGAGATCTCACTTAGTAATCACAGTGACTTTGAAAAGTGGGTAACAACATCTTCATTTTTACAGAAGAGAAATAGAAATTTCAAGAGATTTAATAACACACGCTCCCTAGGTTATTCGAGTTCTGAAGCCAGGACTCAGAAGTTGGGCTCTTTGACTCCAATACCCTTATCTTTTTAAACTCATCAAGCTGCCTCCATCTGGGGACTCTTTCAGTTCAGGATCTTACAATGACAACAAAAGGACCAGATGAGAATGAATAAACCTACATTCTAGAGTACATTATTTAGTGTATGATCAAGATTTGAGCAAACATATATAATATAGCAAACTGGATACAATCCATCGTGTTAATTCCAGGTCCTTTTCAATAACTGACAAGTGGAACTCTTATCCCAGTGTGGCTAAGAGAATTGTAATTTTTTTTGTCTTGCTCAAATCCTCTTTGTGGTATTTTTTGTCTTGGTTCAGTGGAGGACTCTATGGATTGATTTGTTCTACACCTGTTCCAACCCCCTTCTAGAACTTCCTTCTTGTCCTGAAGAGGATGGAACTGTAACAATCACATTTCCCAGTGCCCTGCTCACAGCTGGTGCTCCGTACAAGGTGAGGTTCCACTAATTAGATGCACACAGGCAAAGCTTATTTGGAACCAATCTATTTTGCTGTCACAGATCAAGGCAGAGCCTACATGGTTCAGGACTGAATTACTGTGGCAGCAGGTCCCTTGATGGCCCAGTTCTGGGTTGTGATTTTTGCAAATAATTCTGAAACCTCATCCCGGAATCATCTGTTTATCTGCAGTATAATGCAGAATGTTCTACATTAAATTTATTTTTCTTTAAACTGACTGGATAATGTAGTTTCAATTTTCCATTAAGAATTTTGACTAATACAGTTCGCAATACGAGGCCTATGTTTAGAGGAATGAGAAGTTCCCTATATAAGCAAGAGCTAATTTATAAATCACACACAAATCTCAGTCTGTCTGTTGGTGGTTGCACAAAATGTCCGCCTCAAATATGAGTTTCCATGAACCATGTTGCTATAATTCTTGCCACATTGCTATTCAGATCTGTTACTGCACAGATTTGTGAGTAATACTAGACTTTTGGTCATTATTCTTCTAAAGGGTACACCCTGCAAAATTCTAGGTGCAGATGTTTATTGCCAAAAAATGGCTTCTACACTCTGCCTTTCATTTTTTTTTTTCTGGGCTGTTTTCCTCATTTGGGCCTCAGAATTGGTAGAGAATTTAAAAGCCATATTTGCTATGTCTCAAAGAGTAGTGCCTGGAAACACACCCCTCCTTCTGGGCAGAAGGCAGAAGATGCTAATATTTCTTCTGTCCCATCTTCAACGTCTTCCTCCAAACCCCCAGAATCCTTCTCCGTTGTTACAATTTAATCATTTCACACTCACCTTATTTGGGCTACCAAGTGTATGGAACTGTAAACCACAGTGTGCATTGGTCTGAACTCACATTGTAACATACTCTGCAAGATAATGTGCACACACAGGAAGACTTTGCACACCGCAAGATATCACGCAAGTGTTGGTTTTTCTTATTGACTTAATTCCTGATGGAATTAGAGTTACAGAATTATAGAATCTTAGAGACCAGCTAGGTCAGTTGTTTATAAAGTGTTTTGTGGAGTCCTGAGATTTTACAAGGATTCCTTAGTCCCTTCATGGAGGGATCAGGGCTTCCCACCTCTCTTCACCCTGAAGTAGCTCTGCTATTATTTCTTTTGTGTTCTGCTGCTCAAAACAGTTTGAAAAATCTCTGATTTTATCGAATCTTTGGCCCATACATTAATCCCCTTTATAACCTCTCTCATAGCTGGTTGTCCAGCCTTTGCTTGAATATATCCAGTGGAAGGGAGTTCTTTACCTTATAGGTTAGCTCATTCTATTTTAAGATCATTTTGTGCTTCTTGTTTTATAATTATTTAGGTTGAGAGAGGAGAAATTCTAGCTAACTACTGGAGTCTACTTAATTAAGACTTTCCTCTGTAAGTACTTTTTTGTGCACAGATAATCATTCTAGGTGTTTTGGTGATGCACACCCTCACCGTATGCCCTTTCTGGGTAGGGATGAGGGTAGGCATACCCACCACTTTCATTTATACATTTTAGTAACGAGACATAAAATAAGTATAAGGTGACATGGGGGTGCCACAAGCAATTCAACAGATAATATTGTGGTTCATGAGATGTGGAGCTAAGGTGGTTGGGCAGAGAAAGGAAGGGGCAAATGCATATGTCAAGGGCCTACTGTGTGCTAAACCCATCATATATTTTTTCATCTTCAATTCTTACAAAAATCAACCTTAGGTACAATTATTTGGAATCCCAGATGCATTAAGAAAATGGTGTAAAATTTCACAGCTGGTAAGTAGTGGGGTTGAGATTTTAACCCAGGTCTGTCTGATTCTAAAATTTGAGTTGTTTTCTCTGTTCCAGAAGGAAATTTCCAGTTCTCCAACTCTGGTCACTACCATTATTATTATTGTATTGTTATAATAATGCACATAGTCTGCAGTCAATAATGTCTGCTTAATGATTCTTCTTCCTGCCTCAGTTTGCTTGTCTGCAAAATGAGTATAATAATCCCAGTTATTTCACTGGGCAATTATGAAGAATGAAAGCACAATGACAAGTTATGCACTTAGTGTGTTCCTGGCACATAGTTAGCATGAGATTGATGTTAACTTTGTACAGTTATTGTTATTCCATGCTATGGCCTTCACTGAGTAAATTAGGAAGCACAAGGTCATTTATACACGTGTAGCCAAATGAGGATCCGAAGAAAAAAATGCCTAGGTTAAAATGCCTCCAATCTCTTTTATGCCTAGGAGCTTTGCTGAATTGGATCATGATATCAGAGGGGAAGGGGGTGGGCCTGGGGGTGGGATGCAGCGGAGGTGGGAGACGGGAAACAGTCTAGCTGCTTCCAGGCTGAGAAGGACCCTGGAGGATGTCTACACTCTGCAGTTCAGCACTCTGGACGTGTGGGTATAGGAGAGGACGACGGCCCAGTTGGCAGGCACACCCGGCCAGTTCAAAGGCATCATCGTAGTACTGTTTTCATCCCCTTTCTATTTATGCCCCCCTGATTCTGAAGACAAATCCATTAAACCAAATAGGATTAAGTTGCAAAGCCCAGCTCAGGATGTGGTTGTCAGGCAGCCGTCTCCCTGCTGGTGTTAAGGCGCTGCGGTGCAGAATCCTAACCCCCGGCTAGACCGCCACCCAGGTGAGTAGCCAGGGTAGTGTGAGGCCGAGGGCTGCGGAACACCACGCACTTCTCTAATGTGTCACAATTACCGAAGCAGCTGTGCTAAGTAACTTTCCACGGATCTGCTCTGAAAACTCGCAGTGTGTTCAATAGCCCTCAAAAATTTCCATTTGGAACCTGTGGTGAGGTGTGTGGTGGTGGTTAGACTGAGCTGTGGTGGAGTAAATATCGTCACCCCAAGAGATTTTCTTTCCTTCTCCTTTGAAGGGTATTACTCGTCAAAGAATTTGGGTTCTTTTCAGCTTCATTTGTATCTCAATTTAGCACATCGAAAGAGAAAGAAGAGAGGTGGCAAAGACAGCGCAAGTGCTAGTGGCTGCAGAAGTGGATCTCGTGCATCGCTGGGAACCAGGCATCTGCCTGGGTGGGAACAATACTGCCGCTTTACAGAGCAGCAGCCCACTCGTGCGATCGGACAGCGCTGCGCCTGAGCTATCCCGTCAGCGCTGTCGGTGGTGCTGGGCGAGGTGCCCAGTGGCAAACACAGCAGGTGAGAGAACAGGGAATGCTACTCATCTCCAGGGACATCCTTGGTAGGACTTGAACATCCCCCACTTGTCTCTGGTGAGTGGAGATTTGGAGCACAGACCGCAAGAGAGAAGCACTAATTATTTACCCAGAGTACAATCAGGAAGCTAACTCAGATCTGCATAATGCCGCCTGCTATTATCAAGAGTGCCACTTCTCAAGTCCCAGCTCTGTACTTCAGAAATAGGTGACAATGAGATCAGAGGGAGGTGGTGGTTCCCGGGGCACTCCAGCACTGGTTCCGTGGCTGCCACGCATCACACTTCCGGGGATGCATATTAACACTTCTCTTTCAGGTGACAGGGAAAGGGTACTAACAATGGTCTCGTTCTCTCTGAGAGACCCACGCTGCAGGTAATAGGGTGCAGCTCTGCAAAGCCCAGTAGAGAAGGCTGGGAATGAAGGTGAGCTGAGCACTAACCGGCAAGTGAGAAATTATTCAACAGTTCAGGAGTAGATTGAGTTTCTCTACATTCCTTGCAGAAAAGCAAAGTTCTCTCCTATTTACTCAGGTGCCAGAAGTGATTTCTTTAGTCTCAGGGGCTGCTTTGTCCTTTGGAGGGCACCCCAGTTAGCTTATCACGGGGGGAAGTGGGAACTTCACCCAACGGGCTGGTGTTGCCCCACCGGCCATGTATTTTGAGTTGCCCTTTCTCAGGGGCAGGGAGAGAAGGGTTGCTGACGTGCAAAAACGTATTCCAGCCTGCTCTGGGGCAGGCATTAGACCCTCAGTAGTCAGAAGGCCACCAAAGCCATCCACCTTGTGACTCTAGTGCTGCTTTCCTCTTACTTTCCATTACTTTTTCCATTCAGGGGCCTGGACTCTTCTCTCCAAAAATGCCTGCTCTTGAAACACTCCCCACTTTTTCATGTCTCCTGCCTTTGTCTGCGAGGCTGCATCTGTCTGCAGGCAGAGGCCCTCCTCCCTTTCCTACCTAACCACCCACAGCTGTCATCTCTGAGTCCCTCCCTGACCCACAGGCAGACGCAGCAGCTGTGGACATGTTTCCTCGGCACTCTGCGCTCACCTGATTGCTTTGCCTTTCACGTCGTGCTGAAATTATGTCTTTACTTGTCTATCCATTACCTTGTTAACGCCTCTAGAGAAGGACCCATGTTTTATTTGTTTTTGCTTCCTTAGGGCCTCGAGACAGTAGACGCTTACTGAAAAGTTTCCCGAAAGAAGAAATGAATAGAGTAGCTTGTGCACTGGGCGTGGATCCTGGCAGTGGTCCCATAGTGCTGTGTGTCTTTAATGAAGATGTAACATGTCTCCATTCCAGCTTCTCATCTGTTAAAAAAGGAACGGGTGTGAGAATAGCACACACCTAACTTAAGGGACCTTGTATGAATTGGGAAACTAGAGAATTATGCAAATGTCCATTGTAATGGCTGCCAGACCTTGGGATGGAGCCGGGCTTATGACGAAGCACGAGCCAGGCTGCTTCAGCCCACCTAGGTAGAGACAATCAAATGCAGCCTCTCTGACAGCTGTTGATCACAGACACTATTAAAAAGAAATGGTCATAATGCAGGTGACAGAGAGAGAGGCAAGCCTTCCGAGTGGCAGGTTAGTACCACGAGGAAAACAACCAAGCCTTAGAGGCCTTGCCCGAAAGCACGGCCACTTGCCACCCTTCCCTGCAGGCGAGGGCTGCTGGAAAAGAGAGGGCTTATGTAGGCAATCATTTACATTTTATTAAAAATAATTGGAGAGGTTTACAGACACTTCTTGCAAACATGCAACTGTCAGGCATGGATGGAAAAGAAACATTTTCCCAGACTGTGAGAAATTCTAATGTCGTAGCAAAAAATCAGGAGTCTGATGATTAAATGTGGAGAGCTGTCATCTCGGCATTATATTAAAATAACTCGCCTCCAGCAAGTGCACAGTATTTCTTCCTTTAAATCTGTCATTTCTCGGGAGGCCGTAGCTCTGGTTGGCTGCACCGCTGGCTTTGTAGCCATGGCGGTTTAACAGCAGCAGGGACACTCAGAGGCTTTCCAGGGGCGGCGTGGAGGGTGATGTGGGTGGGGGGTGCTTGCTAAGCACTGCGTGGATTCAGCCAACCATTTGCCTATCTTTTTTTTGACTTAGTGGGGCTCTCTGGAATCTGAAACTTTGAACAGAACGCTAGTAGATAAATTATTTTCAGCAGTGCTCCTCAGACAGCGATGTTAGGCTGCGGGCAGAATGAACTGCATTTGTTTATGAAATCTGTTGCTTAATAGGACGATCAGTGTCTCATTTCAGCCTCCAGTCACAATACTTTTAATGATGTCCACACTGCGCTGCTTTTACATGCAAACCGTGTGGGAACAGAACAATGGAAAAAGCTTAAATTGGCGGAAGAGAGAAGAGCGACGACGCTGTGTCAGGGACCATGTCTCCTGCACTGCCGAATCGAGCAGATGTGTCTCCGCATGTGTCTCTTTCCTCTTGCTTTTGTTCAAGAGGCCATTTAACCTCTTTCCCCACTCAAATGCCTCCCACGGATCCCAGGGTAGCCCCTGGTGTGTGCTATATAATATAGCAAAAAAATTTTTTTTTACAATGGTAGCATTTCACTTAGCATCATACTTTTGGCTTTTGAAAGCACATTCATATCTAAATCCTGCATGTTCTTAGCAAAAGAGAGGCAGAGTAGACTTCAGAGCACTGATGTCTTAATATTTGTCTAGCCCTTCATGGCGTATAAAGCCCGTCTACCCCTATTGTGCAGTTTGATTTTGATTCTTAACGATGGTTGTCCCCATTACATGGGCAAGCAAAGTGAGGTAGAGGGGACAGCATGGCAAATTATTAAGAGTATGAAATTTTGAGTTCAAATCTTTTCTGTTGCTTATTTTTGTGTGACCTTGGGCCAGCTACTTAACCTGTCAAACTCCAATTTCTTTTGTAAAATAAGGACAATGATCACTTCCTTAGAGGTTATTGCAAGGATTAAATGTGATGATGCATAATTAGAGAATTTAGTACAGAAAGTGTTTAATAATTGGTCGCTATTATCCGTGGCAGTACTGCAGAGATAAAGATTATGACACCTGGCCAGAAGCACCATGGTCAGGGCTAGAATTACACAGAGCTGGTTACTGGAGAGCCAGGTCGCTTGAGCTTTCACCAGATTCTTCCTCGTCCTTGTTGTCTTTTTTAATGCCTAAGGGGTGTGCAGATTTTCCACCTTTCAGCAATTTCAGACACAGCCTTCGAGGATATAAAAAGCAAATGAAGAGCCTGCAGAAATGCAGGTGCAGCTCGGGGTCCCTTTGCCAAAAGTGCAGCATTTCTTCAAAAGCCCTTAAATGTCACCTCTCCTTGCTCGGCCTGGCTGGAAACGCCCCCACCATTGCCTCTGCAGCCCAGGGGTGACATCGCCTGAGCCATGTGAGTCTGAAAGAATGACTCACCTTGACCTCCCTCTTTCCCAGAAGAAGACACAACACAAACGAGGCCATCAAAAGCATCACAGTTCCTCCCACTCAGCATCTCTCAAAGGCCTCACTCTGACCCCCATCGATCAGCCATAAAACATAAAATCAACAGAGTTCTGCTTTTCTATTTCATGCAGAAAAATCAACATTGACCAGCGTCGTCAGCCAAGCTCGCAGAAATATACAGTAAAAATGGGCGGGTCCGCAGATGTCTCCCTCGATCTTCTTAAGCCTTTTCTTTGTCCTGGTCTTGGATGACAGCTGTGGGGCAGAGCAAAACCCTGCTGCTAAGCACTAAGTAAGAGAAGCGTTCGTCGTTATCCCTGCACAGAGGGTGCTCCGAGCAAGTTGGTGACTGACAGCCTGAACAAGCAGTTATTTCTCCAGGCTCAGGTGTGAGAGGCACGTGTAACCCAGCGCCCGACCTTCTGCAGCTGAGCTTGGCATTCTGGGGTCAGCCTGCTGCCACCATTACCCGTTAAGGTTAAAATAACGTTGAGTTGATTGATGATGAAGCTCTGATCATGCTACTCTCCTGCTGAAATAATTTTTGACTGTGCTCCATGTTCTACAGAATCAAGTCCCAGTTCCTTACTCTGGCATTCATGCTTATTATGATCTGACCCCAATCTACCTTCCCAGTTGTGTCTCTTAGTACCAGGGTTCACGAGGCCTGTGATACAGACACGCTGCATCGTTCTCTGAATCTGCCCCATCATTTTTCACATTTGAGTTCGTCACTTTGGTTTTTCCTTCCCCTGGAAAGCTCTTTTCTTTGACTGTTCATGTCCGAATCCCATCTACCCTTCAAGCCCTGTTTGATATACAACCTCCTCCATGAAGGTGCATACAACTCTTTTCTCCAGCAGGAATAATTTCCCTCCTCTCAACTTCCAGGAATCTTTGTACCTACCCCTCTTAGGACATTTATGCTATTATATGTTATATTTTGTATATGTTTTATATCTTTTACTAGACTCTAAGCTCTTCGAGGGTGGGAGGCATATGTTTTTATTCTGTGAATCACTAACAGTTAGCCCAGGGCCCCTGATTCCTGTAGAATGCACTCAGGAAGAGCTTGTTATTAAATGAGTAGGTGCTCCCATTTGCAGGAGAGCTTCCTGCGGGTTGGGACAGGGCTCCTGCTCCTGACAGATGCATTGGTGCAGCCAGCATTCATTGCGGTTGCTTCACGTCTAATATTTTAAATATCACCTCCGAGTTGAAGGATTCACTCAATATGGCTTTCCATAGTGTCCTCTAAGGGGATGAATCATGTGTCATGCTCCCACATCAGTGAGGAACCTCAGAACACGTGAGGGATGCTTAATGATTGTCACCACCACAAACAAGAGCAAGCATGTCATTTGTCCAAGTGGACTCGAGTTATTAATTTTATTCACAGCACTCATTATATGTTCCCTCGGGCACAGAGATGGAGGCTCAGAAAGCCAAGGTGCCTTGGTGTTTTCTAATTTTTACTGCCAATAAAGTATTACCTGTGTGTTGTTATTTTCTTGAGTGAAATAGAAATTACAGAATAATGTAATAGTGAAATAGAGTGTATTAGAATGCAACTTCTTGCGGCAACCCCTAAGTGTCACTTTGTTTAAGGAATATGAACTCGATATCCTCTAGGAAGCGATGATTTGTGCCACGCCAGGGCTGCTCTCTATTCGCATAATTGCAGGCGGAGGGAGACGTTTGCCTGCGTGTTTAAATGACATCTATTTCCACTTTGTTAATGAAACATCACCAAAGTTCAGGAGTGAGCCTGTAGGTTACACTGACGACTGATTCCCTTGCACCAAAAGGCAACTGGAGCAGAAGAGCAGCAGAGATGACCTTTAGCTGAAGAGTTGCAAGTTATATTACTAGTCATCACTGCTTAAACACCAAGCACCAGGCACCGGATAGAATACAGAAAAGAGTCCTTGCCACCATCGAGCCACTACCACCTGAAGCACGAAGGGGAGAACAAGGAGAGATCACCTCCTAAGCACTGATGTTAGAACACCCATCCTCCTCCTTGCCCCAAAGCAGTGCTTTTTATTTTCATTTCCATGCTAACAAGGTAGACCTGTCCTAGCGTGTGTTCTGAAGAGGTTCTTTCATGCTCAGGGCCTGGGGAGCTTTAACATAGTTAGATGTACTCTAACAGCAGGTTGCCATCAAAAAATTCTATAATAGGATTAAAATAAAAGAGAAATGCACTTGCAGTGGAATGGCAATGATTATTTTACACATTTCAAGTGCTTGGTGGGAAGATGCAGCACAAACACAGCAGACAGACCTGCTGTGTGGGTGTGTTGCCTTCTTAACCAGCAAGGTTTTGTGTTGTGATCGTGGGATTTTGAAGCTTGGCATTGGAGAGTGTCCAAAAGCTGTACAACAAGGCGCTGGGAAGACGGCCTTACCTCTATCGGAGGTGATTGTTATCTATTTATACTTGCTTGTGTTCTTGTCGTCCATCCACTGCACCTAGAACGTGAGCTCCAGGAGGGTGGGCAATCTGTCTGCCTTGTTTATTTCTCAATTCTTAGCATCTAGAACTATACTTGGCACATAACAGATGCTCAGTGAATATCTGTCGTGTGAAAGAAGGGGTTCCAAGCTTGGGCTCGGGAGTCATGCCCTTGGGCAAGTTTCTTAATCATCCTAAGCATCAGTTCTTCCTTCTCTAAAATCTGGTGACTTTCTAGTGTTCTTGTGAAGGCATCCAAAGCAAGGAAAGCTATTTTCGTATCTGGCAGGCTGCACTTCACAGACAGCTGTTTGGGCTGGATGTGCTAGTAAAAACTCAGCTTTAAGACCTGTGTTGGTAGTGACACTTCTGGAGGTCTCTGCTTCTTGTCTCACCAGAAAGATTCAGCATCTGTGGGCTCCAGAGAGGTAGCAGGTGTTGGTAGTACCAGGAGGAAGGAGAGATCCCACAGGTATACCTGGAGGTGGCCCCAGAATGAGCCAGCTGAGCCAAGTCCCTGAAACTCACAGCATCAGTGTCATCCTGGAAGACAGGAAGGACGATCTCAAGGTAGTACTTACTTCTGACACCTAAAGAAGGGGCATTCAGGGTGGTCATGGGCTTGGTGTTGTCCAAATCTATCTTTTCTTGAACTTCTTGTCTTTATAAGCCTGTATTTTGCCATCTTATGGTTAGGCCCCCTTCACTCCAGCAATTGTGTCCACTAATTCTTGCACCTGCAAACTTTCTGGCTTTTCTGGCTATTTTTCTTCTATCTATGTGTTGGCAGTTCTCCTCCTGCCCCACCCCACGAGATCCCATTCCATCCCTTCCCTGTCCTGCTCTGTCCCCTGGGAGACTGGCCCCCAGGCCCTGCATCACCTCTCCCCCAGACCCTACATCACCTTGACCCCTTGCCCTTTGGTTTCCAGTTGGGTTCTGTCCATGGAGGCACTGGCAAGAGATCGGAAGGTGGGAGAAGGGACAGGTCAGGATTTTTCTTCCCCACTGACTCCTCGCTTTGGCACCGCGGTCTGGTGGTGGCTTTGTCTTTCTATAGCTGCAGCTCCTGCCTGATGGCCCTGGTTCCAAGGCTTCAGCTCGCCCTGGGCTCTGGGAACACTGTTTCCTCTCATTCCAGACTGAGGGACAATATTGGTTTCCCACTGTCATCTGTCCCTGATACTGTCACAGCTTGAGTGCCGTGCCACTCTTCACGGTCCTCTTAACTGTGTCTGGACCTCTATAAACTGTCCTTTCATTAAGTCTCTTCATTTGAACTATCCAAATGGAATTTTATTGTCTGCTAGGACGTGGACTGATGCACTGTACAACTGTGCCCATCTTAAAGAAACCTCAAGGTACAATCCTTCCTCTCGCCTCTTCATAGCAAACTTATCGAAAATGTCATCTGCGTTCTTGTGATGCCACCATGATCCCACCATATCCTTGCTCTCCCATCTCTGAGCAATCTGCCCAGCCCCACTGCACTCTGCTGCCTCCCATAGGCTGCTGAGCATCAGATGCACTCATTTGTTAACAGATATTTATTGAGCCCCTAATATGTGCTGAGCACTGTTCCAGGATTGGGATGTGCTTGTGAACAGAACAGTTACGGACCTGATGTTTCTACAGGGTCAGACCTGTGCTACTAGCCCTTCGCCTGATCTTCAGAGCTGTGATTCCAGTTGCCCACCAGACACTGCAAAAGCCCCATAAATGCAGCATATCTGAGCCCAAATTCATTATGACCGAAACCCAAAACTGTCCTCTCTCCCTCTTCAGGTATGGTCGCACCATCCCCTAGTTTTACCCGAGTTAATCATCTTGCCTGTAGCCTTCATCTCCAATGAGATTCTTTCAACGATGCTTCAGACTTCTCTCCCAAACCTCTCTCTTACACGCCGTGTCTTGTTCTCTGTCCACAGTTAAGAATCTCATCATTTCTTACCCGGATCACTGGTGTTACCTGGTCTTCCTGTCTCTAGCCTCTTTCCTGTCTCATCACTGCTGCCAAAGGTAATTTCTAAAGTACTTCCTGGCTTGAAAAATTCTGCCAGTGCCCCCTTGTGGCCCATTGCCCACTTCTTGGTCAGACATTTAGTTTCCAGCTGACAGGGACCACGTGGCTTCTGCAGCCCCCACACCACCATGACGACTTCAGGACTCTTGTGCCTCGGCTCCCTGGGCCTGCGTGGGTGCCCTGGCCTTCCCGCCTTTGTTCAGGCCCTTCTCCTGGGTTGTCATCATCTCCCTTCCTCCCTGTTTTTTGTTATTCAAGGCCCTACTGATATCACCTGCTCTGTAAGGTTTTCTCTGACCCTTCCTAGAAAAAGGAATTACTTCTTTCACTCACACACTTCTCTGTTCTTTCCACTTCCTGTGTTGTTCTGCAGTTAGTTATATAAGTGTTGTTTCTCCTTCTAGCCTGAGAGCCCTTCGGATCCAGGAAATGTTTTGAATCCTTGGTGTTTGGCACAGAGTTTGACATAGAAGGATTATCAGGACGTATTTATGTAACACTGTAGAAATGGATAACCTTCACCAGCAGGTTTGCTCTCCAGCAACAGCACCTTCTAAGCCCCCATCTCCCCTTCTTGCCACCAGCATAGGCCACTGTGGATAGCTGCTGCTGTGATGTCATGTCCATAGAACCTGTACATGACTCCAGCTTGGGTCCCTAATAGTTATTAAAATAGCTAATTTATCCGATAGCTGATAGTTGGAGTAACACCCAAGATTTAGCCAACAGAAATAATCTTCCTGGCCTCTGCTTTATTTTTCCCTTTTGGAGGAGTGCAGTGGGGAGATATGGAGCTTTGTGAGGACACCACTTATGGCTCCAGAGATGAGAAGGCTAGAGCCACTTCAGGGAGGGCACCGGCAGGCAGAAGCTAAAAACTTAAGCCTTATCTATATGCAGCCAATGTCACCAAAGCCTTGAGGCTGCTTGTCTCAATACAGTGCCCCCTTCCTCATCCAGCCACCCTGCTGGTGCTTTTACCCCTTCGTGTCTGACCTGGGGACAGCTATAGGGGTGGGTCACCTGCCGGGGGACTGGGGGTGGAGAGAAAGAATAGAGAGGGATTAGTACCTGGTAACAGTTCCTCTGGGACCAGTACCTGCCTGGAGATGGCCTTGCTAATAATACCCGAGCCAGAAGCATTACCGAAATCTTTTGCTCTATTTCCCAAACAGCTTGGGAGTTGGGCCAGACCAAGGCTTTGCTGCTTGTGTTTTGAAATTTTAAAATACCGTGAGGTTAGAGGCCGGCATCAGATGCAACATTTCTTTTTGGGGGGTGATCAGATCGACTTATTTTCTGTGCTCATCTCCACTCCGCCCAAAACAACAAACAACAAGTCTAAGGAGGAGAGATGAGATGGCCCCAGGGAAAAGGCTTCTCTGTGGTGGCCTTTATGGGATTGACCTCTGACCTGAGGCTCCCTGTACATCCGCAGAGGGGAGCCAATCAGCGCTCCCACACCGACATCACATGACCACATGAAGAATCATGGCTGCGGTAGTTGTTCAGGGCCGGAGGGTGTGTGAAGAAGAGGCAGGGCTCGAATCCACGGGAAAGAAGAAATGAAGAAGGATGAGGATGACGCGCTTCTCATTTCTCCCCATCAGTAGAAACTGTAAACTGATTTTGATTTTCCGAAACTAAATTTGGTGCCAGATTGCGAATATACGGTATATACTTTACTGTGTTTCAAGCGCAAAGTAGATTTACAGCAGCTGAGATAGTTTATCAAATTCCTGACAACCCACCAAACCAGAGCGCACAGCTGCACTGACTGTTTCTGACATGGGGGAGGAAAAATCCCCCCAAACGCCTTCATCTTACCAAAGCAGGACTCTGGGGAGATTTCAAACATACGGGAGGAGAAAGCAGTGAAATTACAACCTTGAAACATCACAAGCAGGGCCCCATCTGATCCTGCGTTCGGCTCTCACAGCGCCGGATTCCCTGCGATGAGACTGCGGAATGCCTGGGACGCCAGGTCTCCAGCGCTGTCCCCACGGAAGAAATTCCTGGAGGGGTCTCAAGTGCAGAGCCCTAGAATTTTCTTTTTTTTTTTAAAGAAAGTATTGATCTTATTTTCATTGCAATATTAGGGCTGAGTTTAGACAACCAGTATGATTTAATCTATTTCTCAGAAACAGAAGATAAAAACACTGAGAAACAGCACCATTTCTCCCTCTTCTTTCAGGTGGAGACTGAAGTTAGTGTGGTTCTAATGTGGGTATTGTTTATTGCCATTTGTAGTAAAAATGCATTTTTCATATGAGTCTGTATTAATTGGAGCACAAATATCCTCTTCGTGTTGCAAATTTATTTTTATAAATGATAAATTTCAGATTCAACTCTCAATATACTGTAGAAGGTTTGTTTTCTTTTGGTCATTGTAATTTGAGCAAATTGCTCTAAATGAATACTTGCTTCCCCCTTTAAAAAACCATGTTTTCATACATTTCTGCTGAATTAATAGTCTAGGAAACGTCCACTAGATGGCAGCGTCACTGCGTAGCTAAAAAATATCTGAGCAGGCGCTAAAAAAAAAGGCAGGCTAGTGACTGTCATAGCTTTCGTGGAAAATCCAGAAGGTGGCAGATTTTAGCTGCGTATGAAAAGACAAGTGCAGAGAACAATGTCTCCTTTATTTTTTTTTAAATTATTTTTATTTATCTTTCCAGAAGGAGATTATGAGCTGAATAAAATTATCTGTGATATTTAAAATATTTGAAAATGTTTCACATTTTCAGAGCATGTAATACAAGCTGAAGGGCTAGCAAAGCTAACAGTGACACAAAATCAAGGTGAAATTGACCAATAAATTGAGAACTCCATTACAGGAACAATTTTCCCGAGTTTGAGTCATAGTGTTTGAGTGATAACCTAAACCTGTCTAAACTTTGTGAAACATTCAAGGCGAAGATAGAAGGAGAGAGCGAGGGACACCAGAGGAGGCGGAGGGTGCCGTGTGGGCACTGATGTTTGTATTTTTTCACCAAGTTTTCCAGTCTCTCAGAGGACTTTCAGCAGACCTGTGCTTTAGCATTCAGTTCTTTTCAAGGTTACCGATTACCTGAAGGGATCCTGGTTTTAAAAATGAAAAATGACAGCTTGAATACAATAGTCCAATTTAGAGGGATCATGCACCCTCGACAGCTTTGCTGGCTATTGGAGGCATTTGCCACGAATACAAATCCACATCCATTTTGTGGGAGACACTGCCGAGGTTTCAGTCCCTTGCCTCAAACCTTGGGTTAGTGTGTGTGAGCGTATTCTAAGGGAATACCTGTTTCTTAGTTGATTTTGGCCCCAAGCAGTATGGATGGGCTTGTCTTCTCACCTCCTGCAAGAAATGCACATTCATGTGAGGGTGTGGATGGGGGTTGGGGGTGGCAGAACTGCAGGACAGCAGGGTCGTGGCTTGGAAGTCATTTTTCTGAGTGACAGCTCTACATGGCTCTTGGTGTTTCAATATGTCAGGGAGCTAGTGCTCAGACTGGCATCATTTATCTCATTTAAATATTCCAAAGAGAGTAGCTTCTGTACTCGACTTAGATTCATTGTCATCTTCATGCCTTGAAATGGCCTGACAGCCTCTCTTAAATGGAGGGAGGAAAAAAAAAAAAAAAAAAGGCCTGACAGCCTCTCTTAAATGGAGGGAGGAAAAAAAAAAAAAAAAAGAAAGTAAGAAAGAAAGAAAAAAATGGTGATGAAATGCAGCAAGTGAGTGATATATAAGGTGAACACAGAATTCAATATCCAGGACGAGGACACATATGTCTTGGACCCCAGATATATAGCTCAGAACTGATGGAGAAATGGGCAGGAAGAGAGAGAATCTTTATCTCTGTTCCCAAGCCTTTTGAAATAGCTAAGGCTAAATCACCCTCAGAAGAAAGCAGGAAATGAAGCCTGCTCCAAGTCACCCATGAGATTTCAGAGTGCAGGCCACTGGCTCAGTACATTTTTCCTTCTTCTTCTTTTTTTCCTTTTTTTAAATCTAAGTCACACCCTGCGTTCAGGGCCAGTTGGTATATGGAGACCTCAGTCAGTGTTTGAGTCTAGGCTAAGCTTCCGATTTCAGTTTTATTTAAGAAGAATTGCTGGATTTTATTTGGATTTACCATCTGAAATCTTTGCAAAAGGCAAAAGTCTGTGTGTGGGGGGAGATCGTGGCACTTGCCACCGCCTAATTTATTTCTGGGAAAGCCATTTATTTATTCCGTTTTCTAACATTTCAAATGCCCACTCACATATCTGAGAATTTATGTACTTAGCAACTACATAACATTTTGTGTTACCTATTTCTTTTTTTAAAGTTGGATGTTATTGCAGCCGGGCTTTTAATAGTTTGGAATAATGATTATTAGAATGATGAGGACAAACTTTGGTAGCTTGAAAGAAAGTGGGCATTTTACACTATATGGTGTTCTATATTCAGTTACTGCATGCTCCCCCTTTATGGTGTGTAGACCGGCTTCCCCACAAAGAGGTTCAATGATTGAAGAAGTGAAAAAGAACTCAGAAAGTGCCTTTGGTAGTTACTAACTTGTGAAACATGAAGTGCATTATCTGCATTGGTCCTAATAATCCTCTAAGCCCCATCATACAGACCAATCCATTGAAATTGATGTTCTTTGAGTTTCCGTGAATTGGCGGAAAAAGATTTCAATCCTCCAATCAGCTAGCTTAGTTAGCCTATGGCACTCGCTAGTAAAGTGCTACTTTAGGGAATCATATTGGTGTGGTTTAGTTATCCTTGCAAATGCTTCCATTTCAAACTTTGCAATTATAAGCAGACAGGAAAACTCCAGTGAATTACTTTCAGCATTGTGAACCTACAAAGAATCAACTTTTCTAACTGCTTTCATTCCCGGAGGACTCAGAACTTTCCCAGTGGCACAGTAGAACTTCATCTCATTAGTATGGTTTAGAGCCAGGGACTTAATGTTTGCTGAGTATAGGCTAGGAGAACAGGATGCCTGTCCTAGTTACCTTTGTCATTGCTGGGGACCCAGGAAAAACGGGTATCTCTGGTTTCTGCAGAAACTTGCTATATTAGGTTCTGTTTTCTCCTTCTCTAGGTAGTGGTGTGATAGGATTAAAATGGATAAATCAACAGATAGGGGCCCAGGAGTCTGGTTCTATTCCACCTCTGAATGAGACTGACAAAGGCTTCTCCATCTCTTTTCTCTTCATTTTTCTTGTTAATCAAATGGACATATAATACTTGCCCTGCCTCAATAGAGACACCTTGTGGTTCAAGTCAATTTGTGAGGGCATTTTGAAAAGAACTATTTGCTACACTCAATGTAAGGGAGTAATAATTACTTACTTTTAGACATACGTATAAACATGTTTTTGTACTTATAAACATAAGTTTATATTAATAATTAACCACAAGGAAAGAGGAAGGGGGCATCCATATCAGTGCAGTTTGCCATATATTTCTGCTCCTTTTTCTTATCTGTCCATAGTAGGGGTGTCTTTTGCTGCCCTCTTGAAGTTAGGGGTGGCCATATGATTTGCTTTGGCCAAAGAAACATGAGTAGAAGCAGTTATGTGCCATGTTCAGGGAGAAGCTTTGAGAATCTGGTCTGCATGGCTATATTCTGTTCTCCTCACATAGGTCACTCTGAAGGATTTTTGGAGATGGAACTTTTGTCAGCCCGAGTCCCTGAAATGATCCTGATGGGTAAAGCACCCCCTCTAACTCGTGTTGTGTATGTAGCTCCAGTAGAAGTGAGAAGTAAACTTCTGTTGTGCCAAGCTACTGAGATTTGGGGATTATTTGTTACCATTGCAAAATCTGGACACGTCAGATTGATACATGGGAGTTGCATTCTGGTTTGTTTTCTATAGGCTCAGAAGACAATGCTACGCTTCTGTTTTATAAGTCCCTACATCCTGTTGTCTTTATTATTTTTTCAGACTTATTTCTCTGCTTTTGAATGATTCTCTCAGTTCTGACAAGAGGAACTTTTATTGGTCCTTTGCATAGATGTGCTGTCTGCCTGGTACACTCATCCTTCATCTCCTGCTATAACTTGCCTATCATTTAGGTGCTGGCTGAGACATTGCTTTTACAGGGACATCTTCCTTGACTTTTTTGACTATCCCTTCTTTATGCACTCAAACACCTTGTGGCCCCTTTACCAGAGTATTTAAACACTGCTCTGTAATTGCCTTTTCTGCTCTGTTTCTGTGCGTAACATTTTCCTGTATCTTCACCATTCGGCCCTAGTGTATAACTACTAATCAATGCCATATTAAAAACATCACGTGAGTAATAGAACAGGGTACTTAATGAAGTAAATGAGTCTGGATTTTTTTTTACCCATATTATGCCCTTTTTTGCCTCTGGATTTCTTTTCTCTAAGTTGTTGGTAAGACAGCATGTTGGGGGGAGAAGGTCAGCAGCCAAGATATGCATCTTGATCCATGGCCTGATGGGGGACAGGTTGTGCCTTTGACTTTGCACCTGGAACTCTCTGCTGTGTCCCCCCCAAGCTCCTTGGGAGCTGTGGTGCTTCCTTCTGCTGTCCAGGTCCCTGGCCCTTTGGTTATTGCTTCTCCCATCACCTTTTGGTCACCGATTCTCTGTCCACCAGGGCTTCTGTTGATAGTCTTATTGTTTTGTTGGAGTAGGCCACAGGAAGATTAAAGTAGATAATGAAAGGGAACTGGGGTAGAAATAACTCATTCCTGCTTCTGAAACGGTACCGAACATTTAGGTCTTAGGCAAAAACCTTAGGAGTGGGAGATTTTTGCATATAGTACTCTTTGTTCTTTGGACCTAACTCCTCTGCCAACCAAGGTGCAAGGGAGCTGTCCAGGGTGCTAGGCCTGTAAGCCATCACTGGTCGTTGTCTTCCGTGTGTGTCTTTTTTAAACACTTTATTGAGGGATGATTGGCATGTAAAAGCTGTACATATTTAATGTCTACAACTTCATGAGTTTGGGGATAAATTTACATCCACACAACCTTATATTTTTTATTCTTAATCTCCTCACCTTTGAGTTAACAGTCAAGAATTATCTTCTTACTCTCATTTGTAATATTAATACGTAGTATTTGTAATAATAGTATTGATGCCTTTATGATCAAACACAAAACAGCTAACATTTATACATTGCTTATTATATTCCATGAACTTAGCTAAGGGCTTTATAAATGCAATTTCATTGCTCGCTTGTGCCAGTGTTAACATGAAGCTAGTACTATCGCAATTTGCAGATGACAATGAAGGCTCGGCGTGGTGAAGCCACTTACCAATGTCATACAGCTGGGGCATGACAGAGGTGAGATCGGCATAAAAGTCTTTTGACTCCTACCCTTGGCTTCTTCTTTAATATTCTTTGTCTAGGAGATTAAAACACCTTCCCAATATAAAAGCAGTAATTATATAATTTCAAGATCAAATTAAATGAAGGGAAGTGATTTTTTGGTTGGAGGCTCTTGTTTGGCCTCTTTCATATCACACTGAGTGAAGGATCATCTGTTTTGCTTATTCTTAAATCCATTCCCAGGCTTTGCTTAAATCTGGGAGACTATCCCTGACTTTTTCTTCTGATAGCCTTATGGGAGAAGAGATTTTCCAGGAGATATGATTTTGGCTGGCACAGAAGCTGCAAAGGGACTTTTAAAAAGAAGCATTATGGTTCTTTGGCATTATTATTCTGGGGTACTGAGACATAATGAAACAAGGAAAGCAATGAGAGCCAAGGTCATTATGGATATAATTCAGATTTTAAATTGCTATTTGTGGAAAAATATTCCTTAGGCCTGGTTGAACCAGGTTAAATCTCTATAGTGATTATATTTACAGACAACTGTTTGGTCCTGTGCTCCTTTTACTTGTGTGAACACAGTAAGCTTTTGAATTAGTGGGCAGTAGGGCCATACATAAAAACGGAATATTGTTATTGCTCTCATTAAGGGAGACTCTGATTCTTTTAAGTCTGCTCTGAAAAGAGCCTTTGGAAAAACAAGAGAAATTTCAGAATATCTGATTAATTTAGATCACGCAATTAACGAAGTGACATAGTTAGCAGAACTGCCGGCATCACTCATTAGGTTGGCTGCGTGGGAGGCAGCCTCAGTCTTGGGAAGGAGGCTATTAGTATCAAGTGCCACCACGTATCTGCAAGTCAGCCCAAGCAATCAGGGCCCTGTCTTTGAGGCTTGCAGAGGTCTAAAAATCTACTTTTGGTGGTGTGTGGTGCTGTGCTGATTTTTATTCTAGCAGAGGGCGGAACGTCTAGAGAAGCAGTGTCATTTTCACAGTTCATGTTTCCTTTAGAGTCTAAAGCTATGCTGCTGATGGTTCTGCTCCTCTCTGTGGGACCTGGAGGAGGCTGGGGGGTTGCTCTCCAGTTCTGTCTGCTCTGCCAGCCTGGGCAGAGGGTCCTGTGCTCTGAGGACACCCCTGCTGGACTTGCTGGACACCTGCATGCTCTTTGCTGGGCCTCTTGCTGGGTTTACATAGTGGCAATCACTGAAATTAAACCATTAAGAAATTGGCCATTACTTGGATATTTCCAAATATGTCTCCAAACACTTGGATTAGATTCCCATCCAGTATTCAACCAGAGTGACCAGGTGAAACTGACCTGGTCACTTTGAATGGCTCTAATTAATAATGGGCTATTTGATGTGTGACAGGCTTTCTAAAGAGAAGGAAACAACCATTTCCCTTCTCTATTATAGTGGCAGCGAGTGGAAGGGTGCTCAAGTGGGGTAGGGGCACCAAAGCTTGCCTAGATGGGACCTGGACATATAGCAGACACGCTCTGAAGCCAAGTGTCTGGTGCAGCTTGGGCAGCAATTCAGGAACTGAGGGGTGGGAGTGAGCTGGCCCTGGCAGAGAAATGTCATTCAGAGTGGGACAGGGGCATCAGCCAGGGCCATCTAAAGAGAGCTGCTGGGCTGTCCAAGGACAGTGTCTGTTGTTATGTGACAATTGGTGGGTCTGGAATGGTCCAGCCATGGAGTCAGAGCCCTGAGGCACAGGGGCTGGACACGTATGAGCCGAGTGGGAGGCAATGAGGGGTAGAAGGTCTGTTCACAGGTAGCTAGGGAAGGCTCTAGCTACCCTGAGCACAAGGAAAAGGCTCCAGCTTCTGGGGAAGAGGGCTGGAGGAAAAAGGAGGGCCCCTGAGCAGGTGTTGGGAAGCTGGTGTGGACTAGACTTGATGGGAAATTCCTGAGGAAGATCTCTCTTATCGATGGGGCCAATGTGGGAGGGGCTCATAGGACTGCAAAGTGTCGTTACCTAGACCCCCAGGGCTCACTGTGGGCACCCAACATCCTGAGACTGTTAGATCTGAAAGAAATTTGTTGGGAGGGCAGTGAAAGAACCCAGCAATTGCAAAGACTCTTCAGATCTCAGGTCTGGAGCCCATACTTTGATTGGAAGCCAGTAAGAACTGACAGAGTGGTGGTCACTGCTATGCCTCCCAGCCTGGCCAGTACAGGCACAGCAGCGGGGGTCTTGGCCAGGAGGGGGACCTTTCCAGAAACTCAAGCTTCTGTGAGCTGGGGAAGAAAACCATGGGCAGAGAGGAGGACTGCTGCCCTGTCACCAGGAACAGTCCTTCCATATCCCAAAAAGCCTGCCCCTTCCACTGCCCAGGGCCTGGACATCCACTAAGGTACCCAGCAAACAGCTGCTGAATGAAGATGCCAAAGCAACATCTGAATCTTTCACATCTCCGTTGTCTCTGGATAATGTGTCATGGTCTAGACTTTTAAATATAAAGAATTTATACAGAGGTGACTGGCCACGTGTTCCAATTCCAGATGTAAATTTTGTAACTCTGAATAAATCCTACTTTCAAGTCTCTATAGAGTGTAGTTTCTGGAGTTTGACAGCACTAGTTTGAATTCAAGCTTTGCCACTCACTAGCTAATGACATTGGCCAAGTAATTTCTTTGAATGTCAGATTTCTCATCAATGAAATGGGCATAATTAGATTGTCCTTGCTGGGCAGATGAGAGGTAAGGTACACAAAATGCCTAGCACAGAGTTGCTGCCTAAAAAGTGGAAATAGCTCACAGATGTACACATGCATACCTCAAAAATCGTCATCATGGAGTGTTTGCTAAACCTGTAGTGAATGGGGGTGTCAGAAACACTGATCGAACGATTTTATTCTTTTTGGTCTTTTACTGTTTGTCAAAAACTACATGGAAGCTCTCTGTCATAGGTCTGGCATTTATGTTTGGATATATTACATACTGTGTGTGCTAGTGATTCCCAGCCCTCTCCCTGTCCCTAACTCCCAGCCGGGATTGTTATTGTAAGAACTGTGAGGGATAGAAGAGTGTTTACATCTGAATGGTACAGTAATAGAATGAAAGGTTGAGAATCCCTGATACTGAGTTCACTTGCTGGAAACACCAATACATACTATGTTCCCATCTACTTTCCTTTTAAGAGAAACATTCAGTGAATTGTATTTTGCTCAAGTTTATGCCAACACAAAAGCCAGAAGGAGTCTGTTCAAAAGAGAAGACAGAACTTCTTCTTCGTCCAATAGTAAAAAGTCTGCCAAATATTCTCTTTAATCTGGCTCAGAAAACCTTGCAGAGGTTAATTTTCTAACACTTGCAGCTCTTATAATCGCAGAATGATAATTGCAAACTAGACCATCACTGTATGGATAGCAGCTGCCTATGGTCTCACCACACTCTCCCACGCTAAAGAAGGGCTCTTGATTTGGAAAGTGCAGGAAGAAAATGAGGAAGGCAATGGCAAGTTCACACTAGGGAAATGGATAGATATTTGAGGTCTCAGGAAACCTGAGAGGGGAAAAAGGAGGTAGGGGAAGGAGGGATTTCAGCTGACACAGGAGATGAGTGGTTCTGCTTGAATCAGTGATCTTGGTCTTGGAGTTTCTCTGCAGCAGAACTGGTCTATGCCTAAGAGGCAGTCAGTTGGAACAAGAAGGAATAAAACTTGACAGGTAACTGTTAGTCAAATTCTCTCTTCTGAGTAACAACACCCGTAGATGTGAAGAGGGAAGGTGTCTGATATTTTACCTGGCGTAAGGAACCGTGTGCATTTTGTCCAGCCGAGAACTAGTGAAGCACCTCTTGCTGATGATTAATTTTTCCTGGCCTTATAAAGGGCTTGAAGGTCAATATAATTCTGTAGGAAACTGAGGATTTCTTCATTGAATAGGCATTAATTACTTTTTAAATGTAAATTTTCAGCTGCAAGCCTTTTTTAATATTAAAAAAAAAAAAACCTCCGAGTACATCAGGGTAAATCAAAGCCTAATTGGTGACCAAATTATAGGGTTTAAAGCTTTTTTTTTTTTTTTTGCCATAAGTGAGTCAAATAATTAGCAAATGTGAATACATGCTTTTTCTTTCATTAATAACGAGGCACATGGCGACAGCCCATTTTTAGCAAAATAAAAATTTCAATTTTGGACTGAGGGCTGCAATTTCATTATGTGGCATTTTATATTCAGCCAGTGCTTGGTGTTCATCTGTTGGTGTCTCCTCATGCCCAGAGCAAGGCTGGTCTGATTCTCGGATTGCTGTCATTAGAGGACAAGGTGGGAACGGACAACTATATTGGGCTTGCGGATGAGATTAAACAAAACTCTCTACAAATGTGTTACGAGGGCTTCCGTTTCAGAAGTAAGCAAGGAGAACCACAGAGAGATGGGAGTCTGATGACAGGGTCATAGATGTGAGGCCGAACCTGGTCAGAGGATCCTGCTGGATGCTATTTTCCCTGCGTGATGACAGTCGCAGCCCACTTCCTACCAGCCAGAGCTATTTATATTCAGAGGCACAGATTCCACAGCTGTAAAGAAAGTGCCTCTGAGTGACTCTGAAATAAGAGTTTCTTCTCCCCTTTTCTTAGGGGAAATTTACAAAGTTGTTTTTGAAGATAATCAGAGAGAAAAGGCAGAGTTGTCTCTGTAGGAGAGGTTCCATTGTGTCCTCTGTAGCTTCCTTTTCTCTCTTTCAGATAATATTACTTCCTGTCCTCTCATTCCCAGACACCGCATCCCCTTTATAATGAAACAATGATTTGGTCCTTATCTTAACCTTGCAGGAAAAGTGTTTTTCTCTTGGTTATCCCTGCAAAGATTCTGCAAGTCTTCAGGTTAGGGCCATTCTGTAAGTCGAGCTACTAACTCTGGCTGGTAGAAGAGAAGCGATGTGAGGGGCGACAGCAGGAAGCACTGGCCATGTGCGGGGTGGTGTCAGGAAGGGCTTCATGTCACAGTGCAAAACCCCTCGTCAGGCATGAAGAGAACTGGAATCCAGCCAGGCTCTGCCGCTGATGGGCTCAGCCACACAGACAGGTCCGTTCACCTTTCTGGCCTCTCTTATCCGTGAAAGGAGGGTGCTGTTCCTGATGACGTCTGGGGTCCCTTTCAGCTATAAAATTCTGTGATTGCTGCAGGGATCATTTTCCTTCTTCCTGTGCCATGATAACAGCTCTGGGGTCAGAAACTGATCTCACAGCATTGCAACATGAATGAAAATACATCTTTCCAGAAGTTTTGCTGAAAACAGTCCAGTTTCTGCATCGAAAACCAACCCCACGTGCAAACAGAAGTGGCATGAGGTGGTGGTGGAAATAAAGAATAACACCACCACTTTGTATTTTTACCTTTCATGATAAAACAGTAGTTTTAAAAATCGTAAAAATGTACTGGTTTGACAAGTGGCACATTTAAAACCCGATTTAGCAAAGGGTTTTTACCTTTGTAATTTTAAAACTGTCACTTAAACTAAAAATATAGGCTACCAAGTTGGCCTTTCATATTTAATGTTTTCTTTTTTCCCTTTCTATTTGCAATTCATTCTGTTCAGCTTTGATTAAAGAAGTGGCAGCAGTGGAAGGGAGAATGGCTAATTCATCACTGGGGAGATGAGGGTATGACTCTTCCCACCAGTTCAGATTTGAGACTTTTCAACACCAGCCCTTTTTGGTTTCAGCACGTTAGCCATGTATCTTACCCTTAAATGTTAACACACAATCACATAAGAATATTCGGCACAAAGAGAGTAAAGATAACTGGAGGATTGCTCTCTCCCCTGACCATAATCCTAAGGTTTTACATGTTTGTTAAAATATGTATGCTATAGCCTTAGATTAATTGGTCATCATAGCAGATCAGAAAGAATCTGGAACAAAAACGATAACCCTGGGTGTCCTGGAGGGTGGAATGCTAAACTCTGCTACTGGGGATTAACGGAATGTTTACAATGTACTTTCTTTTTTAGGCAAGAACTAACCGGTGACCTTAGGTAAGTCTCTGCATTTCTCTGAACATTAGTCACCTGACCTATAATAAGAAGGAATTGGAATCGATGCAAGTAGGTATTCCTGTGTGTTCCAAAATCTATACATGTGCCTTTTGTTTTTCTTTTGCAGGGCCTGTCATGAAGGTATTAATATTTGCTGGATTCAACTGAGTTGACGCTTGTTCGAAGACGCAGCAGAGCACAGAGGTGGGACATGGGGTTAGTCCTGGGCCTTAGCATTGAGGGGATCTTGGGCAAATCATAAAACAGTTCTCTGGTTGTAAATGGGGATTATAAGCCTCATTCCTGGTGTTCTTTTGGGCTCACATGAGATAATAGAACTGAAAGCTCTCAAAAGACTTAAACGTCTGTATAAGTGGAAGGTATTAAAATAAAAGGCCCTTTCTAAAGAATATTGATGGAAACATCTTTATGCACACATGCACTTCATTATCGAGCTGTTTATTCAGTTATTAGTTGTCATTAGCTCCTGATTCTAGACTGTCGATCTATCATAAGAGCATAATAGATGTGTCCACAACAATAACAGACCTGAATGATACTGATGTATCTGGGGCTTATCTCCCGGAAGGGACTGGCTTCAAGTTCCACGGTTCAGTGTGCAGTATTGTAGACTCACAGGGGCATCAGTGCCCTCACCCTGAGATGAGCACGCTCTTTGTAACTTCCTTCACAGATGCTGATTGGGACTCTGCTTGAACATCTCCAGGAATGAAAGGGGGAGTTGAGATCAGGAGAGGAGACTTCCCTATATCGAATAATCTACTTTGTGCAGTCTGTGAGAGAGAATTTAGGCCACTTAATTCAATTTTTATCACCCTCTCTACAAATTGAATTTTATTTATTCCCATTTTAAAGATGAGGAAATTGAGTCTAAAGAGGTCGTTTAAATGAAGAAACTGAGTTACTAGATGGTAGAGCTGGGATAAAGATCTCATCTTGTCTACATGCCATATTTACCACTTTCTGAAAATATTGCTATCTCTTTTGACAGATTTCCCTCCATCTTTTGACAGCCCTAATTGTTAAGACAAACAAGCAAACAAACCCCAAACTATTCCTTATTGTCCAGAATTGGCTATTAAGGCATACCAACATCACAGGTATCACCTGCAGCTCACTTGAAATGTTAAAACTTGGCCCAGCTCCAAGCCTACCGAATCAGAACCTACATTTCAACAAGATCCCCAGTGATCTGTGAATGTATTAAAGTTTGCGGATTGTTATCTAGAGCACACAGGACAGATCAATTTCTCCTTTTCATGATGGCTTTCTAATATCTCTCCTGACTGCATCAGAATTTTGTCCCAAAGAGAACCGTATGTCTGGGGCACCTATAACTCCCCGCCTTTCAAGCATGTCTCAAAATCCTGAAAGCCTCTATGAAGTTTCCTTGACTAACTGGAGAAAGGTAGTCCCTTCTATGACTGCCCAAATATACATTTCATCACCTTTTCTGCCCTCTGCACTGTGAAAAATGCCTGGATATTTGTGATTCTGTGAATTGTAGATCTTACTCTGTACGATTGCCTACCAATCAGTCAACCAAAAGTCAGGTGGAGGAGTTTAGACTTCACGAGGCTAGGTTTTTAAGCAGGAGAGTGACATATAGAAAATGGTGAAATAAGCTGAAATTGGAAGATTTATCTTGTGGTGTTCTGCAATGTGGTTAGAGGGCAAGAGTATGAAGACTCTGAAAGTCATTACAAATTATAGAAAACTGAGCTCTTTGAAAGCTTCTATTGGCTGTCATTTGATGCATTGACTCATAGATTTCATGCGATGTAAATTTATTCCCTTTGTAAATGAACTGAGTTTTGTCAAAATTAGTCAACTCATCTGAGAGTTGTTATGAAATAAACACATAACCATATGCAAATTATAGAACAATTAAGTTGAAACACAGTCTTCACTTTGTCCAGATAATAATGGTCTCTGCCGTATATTTATAACTAAGCCTTTATGCCATTATTAATATGCTAATCATCAATGTCAGTCTTTCCTTATAAGGGCAGGGATAAGTCTGTTC
The DNA here is from genome assembly GCF_000956105.1 of Propithecus coquereli. Classification (NCBI taxonomy): domain Eukaryota; kingdom Metazoa; phylum Chordata; class Mammalia; order Primates; family Indriidae; genus Propithecus; species Propithecus coquereli. The sequence continues at coordinate 2,113,078 of NW_012134969.1, read as the reverse complement.
AATTTGCTTTATTGGATACAGCTATAATTTATCAAGTGAAGCTCTTTCCCCCTGTATGAATGTTTAGCATGGAACAAAGACATTCTTTCTCCAAGGGAGTTACCAAGTCCCTTTACCCAGGAAATTCTATTCAGCCACTGACACCAAAGACAGAAGGGAGTAGGCTATTCCAGATGAGAAAGGTACTGGTTCTCCTTCCTGGGACCTGTCCTTCTGCCTTCTGCCTTCTGTAATCTTGTTGCTCGTTGCTCTGACCATCTCTTGCATACTTGTTTCAGTCAACAGGGGATAAGCTCTCTAACTCCTCCCTCTACTCTTCCAACACATTCCTCTTCCATGGCTGATGGTACCCAATGAAGAAGATCATACCTCACAGAAACAATAAAAAGAGAACTATGGAAAGAAATTCGAGAACCCCTGGGTTTGAGTTATTGGTTTAATACCTCCGAATGAATACAGACCCAACACCTTCTGTTGGCTACGTTTCCAGAAACAGAAACACTGAAACTTTGGTGGCAAAGAAAAAACTTTTTTTTTTTCAAATCAAGTAGCATCTGAAGAGAACCATATGGTGACTGAAGTCCAGGACTCCTGTAATCTCTGACATGAGTGCTTCATAGAACTGAATAATTATGTACAATTTTTTAATCACAACTTTTTTCTTCTAAAAGTGGGTTGAAATTGTTAGACATTTATTCTGGTCACCAAGGGAGAGCTCTCTCGTACAATACCAGAGGGAATATAAACACTTGCATTGTGTGCAGGTTAAGAGACTCTCCCTTTCTGCTGTTAACTTAGACATAGATATCCCTTGACTTTTTACCCAGTAAGGGAATACATTTCATGGTTGGTAGGGAAAAGATTCCGGAGATAATATTTGATAATATTGTTAATATCAACATAGATGATATTCAATACAGAATTCAGATAACAGGGGATCTGGATTCAAAAGAAATAAGGGATTTTAATAATGTCTCTGGTCTTTGTATAACTTGAAATAAAAACTTCAAATTGCCTTCTCATCAACTAAATAAATTCACGGCTTTGGGGAAGAGTCTTGCCAAGAGTGGGATGACTCCTACTTGCTTCTGCCTTTTTGGGATATATTGCTTTGTTCTTGTTATAGGTGTGAACAAGGTAAGTGGCAAAAATCACTCTCATTTTAATATGGCTTGTAGTCAGTTCTTTAACTCCTCACTTGCTATATGGCTAAAAAGGAGGGAGCCAGTTAAGCTAACGTTTACTCACCTGGTAGGGGTGGAAAGCTTTGCTGGAGCAGAGCCCATCTCCAGAGTTACTAGTCCTGAGAGTAGAGCTCTTAATCAGTACAACCTTGGCCCCTGCCTGAGT
>NW_012134969.1:2105017-2109088 GCF_000956105.1 Propithecus coquereli | reverse complement strand
TGTTGCTCAGTTGAAGAAAAAGGTTGCATCTGAACAAATTTGTTTCTACATGGGTTTAATTAGGCACCTACCAGGTGCCCAATTTTGTGCTTGATGCTGCCAGGGATATGGAAGATTTATGAGACACAGCCTTTGACTTTAGAGGGTGCCAGCATGCTATAGAAAGCTGGTACATAAACTTTAGTGTATATGAGTCTCCTGCAGAGATTGTCAAACAGGAACCATGCCTGGAGATTCTGATTCTGTAGCTCCGGGAAGAAGCCCTTGAATGTATATTTTAAGAGGTAAACCAGGTGAATCTAGTTCAGGTAATCCATGATTCAGACTTTAAAAGACAGTAGCATGGACTTAACATTTTCGTTAGTGAGAAAGACCTGCTGTTTAGAGACTCACTCTGCTACTTACCAACTGAGTGATTTAGAGCAAGATATTTACATTTCTCAACCTTTATTTATTCATCTATAAAATTATGACAATGATGCCTGTCTCATGGGATTAATGTAAGCATTACATGAGATAAAAGCTAGCACAATTCCTGGAACATTCTAAAAACACAACTAAATAAATTTTCTTACCCTCCCCTTCAACGATCTAGCTTGGAAGATAACACAGGCTACTTCAGCCTTCAAGTTATTCTTATGTGCCAAAATGATAATGATGTTGATAATCTATGCTCCACACCTGGCTCTTTGTATTGCCTAAATTTCATTGTTAGTTTTTTGTTTGTTTTGCATTTTTAACTGAATGCTTTGGCGATGTGTAATTGGCTTACCAAACCCAGGAACTCTGAGATATTGCCTCAGGCCATCAGAAATTAGAATTGCATGAGATCTAAAGACAGGATCTGGATTTGGGATTGAAGAGTCTTGCATCAAAGATACAAGAGAAAAGCTGCCCTCAAATCTTTGGAGATGGTTCTCCGGAAAGGTCAAGAGTGAACCCTGGGTAAAAGGTTAATATAGGGGAGAGCCAAGGACATAGTTAGGGTTAGGGCTATTTAAGGGAAATAATAGCACAGCTTATAAGACTATTTCCTTGGTACATTTCAGGCCAGCTCCTGAGATCTAGTCCATAGCCTTGCTGGTACTAGAGAGAAATCTTTGCTATCTACCAGAAAGAGCTATGGCTCTGGGACCTACAAAAAGGGTTCATACTCCGAGGGAAAATTTATAACTTGAGGCCAAAAGAGCTAGGAAGACCAGGAGATGCAGATAAAGCTGGCAACAAGGAGGTGGAGGGAAATTGCAGCTTGAAGAACTATCAAGGATTATGCTAATGTCTCTAGATCATCTTCAGACCAGTAGAAATTCAGGCATAAGTGAGGGGCAGATAATGCCATCGAACCGAAGATGTATACTGGTGGTCCTGATCCTGAGAGCAATTGAGAAAACTGTGGGCAATTCTCTTACACCAAGAATAAGACCCGAAGCCAAGAGACCCAGCCAAGCCAAATGGTTTTGGATTTTCACTTTAGCTCTTGATTCTAACTTTATATACCCTCCAAACTCCAACCTTCACAAGGCTTGGGAAATGAAGACTGTACCATCTCCATTAGGGTGCAACTCTCAGTTCATCCAGAGCAGTAGCCATTTGAATGCTTCCCTATATGGCCTTACTCAATGAATATTTCGTAGGGAATCACAGAACGTGTTAGGAGGGGAAAGGGCTTTAGGGGTCATCTAGTTCAGTCTCCTTATTTTCCTGATAAGGAATCAGACCCAGAAAAAGCATACGATCTTGTCAAGGTCACAAGACTGATTAGTAACGGAACTGTGCCTGGAATCTGGGCCTCCCAGGACACTCACATTACTAGGTCGTGCTTTCTTGTGATGATTTATCCTTGCCCGAATTTCTATTTATCTCTCTGGGAGTCCGATTGATGTGCCTGCTCAGGCTGGACATGCCATTGTTCAGCATTTAAAATACAAACAGGCTCCTTTTTCTTTTGTGCTTCACATGCTAACCATGGAGTACAAGATGGAGCTGCCACTCACTGCTCACACGGATGACAATTTCATTAACTCCGTGGTGTTGGGCTTTGGCAATCCACTCATCTCGTAATTGTGCTAAGCTCACTCTGGTGAAAACTACATGAGGAATTTTGAGCAGTTCATAATGAAGAAGCCATTGTTAATGTTTCAACAAAATTAGCGTTAAAGTTGTAACAAAATAAGTGTTATTTATTCATGAATACTTAAAAACACTGGCATCTGAGATGTCAGAGCAGAACAAATGCAGTGGTCCTGGCCAGTGGCCTTCTGCATTTATAAACTTACCTTTTAGGGGATAGCTTGGGTAGTAATTTGGCTAAAGCTGTCTTTGAAGCTGCCTGGCTGTAGGTGATAGGCATCCTTTACCTAGCAAATGGCCATGATAAAATGCGGGCTGGAGGCATGATATGTGACCACACAAGCACGGGCAATGTGGCACCTGTAGCAGACCAGGGCTGAAGAGGTTTCTCTGTGGTCTTCTCTGTCCTCTTCTGCCTCATGGTGACTGTTTCTAGCTCTACCTTGAGCTTGGAGTATAAAGGGTCCTTTCACAGCATGAAAATGTTTTCGTTCTATCAAGTTAGAAGAATATATTTTGGCACCACTGCCAGCAGATGAGGGGAGGGATTCAAGATTTGTCTGTTTAGATGGAAACCCAGGGCAATGCCAATCTCTGTGCCAACAATTCTGGGTTGTAAGTCTCAGCCATTCAAGTGAGTAAAGCTATTTTTCTCCTGCTTTAGTTTTCTTAGAGTCATAGAAAGAGGGAGGTTCAGATAACATCTCGTTTGAACAGATAGAGCAGTCCTGATATTTATGGTGTAATTTCATCCTGTCCCCCCACAGGGTCCATCCCTGTTGTAGTATTAATTGATCTGCCAATAGTCAGTCAGATCTCCCACTTGTGACCATATGTGAAATGAAGGCTCTTGCTTGAGATGAACCCTTTGCTTCTTTCTAATTTTCTTTTGGATCTCTTTCTCGCCTTCAATTTTAAGGAAAAGAATAATAATACCTTACATTGATATGCTTTACCTAACTCATTCAAAGGGCATTTTTACCTGTCAGGATCTAAATACCTTCAACCAACAAGGTTTATTTATTGCTGACACTATAGAGATTGGCGGGGGCACCTGGTCTCTGTCGTCCTTACCCTGGGCCACCCTCCGGCCAGTCCCTATGCAGGAGGGAAAGAAGACATGTCAAACTTACGCCATAGCTCTTAGAGGTTCTGCTCAGAAGTGATACAAATCCCTTCCACTAACATTCGATTAGCCAAAGAAAACTACATGGCATAGGGAATATTAAAAATAACAAAAATACAATCCTATACAATCCTATCATGTTCTCAGGGAGAGAATAGCCAACATTTGTTGAGCAGCAATAATGACTACCAATGCTTTCTTAAATTATCTATTTTTATTCTGAATTTTTATTGTAGCTATGTTATGAGAATAGCTGAAAGAGAATTATAGATTTTATTCTATGTCTTTCAAGATAATAGTTCCCAAAGTTTCAGACTTCACAGACAGACATTATTTTTAAGTTTGAGGGGAGAGGGATGCATGGTCCACATAGCGTTGCATATCATTTATTTTGTTAACTGTCACCATCATCCTTTTATAAAAGAAAATTCAGGAATTGTAAATTTTTGAAAATTCAGAAAATGTAGGAAGTATATAATCTCATAAGAAAGGTTAGTTCTTTGGGTATGTTTAGCTTTATGAAAAACTATCAACATTGCCCTTTTGTTTTCTCTATTTTCCTTATAACTTTTGTGACCTAGTATTTGAGAACTTCTTCTCTGATAGGTTTACAATGCCAAACTGCCAGGTAACATGAGTTACATATGTAAGGTATACACACAAGGAGTTAAAATATTAAACAGATTAATGAGGTATAAGAGTGTATGCAAGGTTTTGCTAACTATGCAAATAGAAGGTAGACTGACAGGTTAAAGGATAAAATATGAATTATTGGCTAGTTTGGAGAAGGATAGACTGAACAGGCCAAGCTAGAATTGAGAAGGAAAGAAGGGATGAGCATTAACCTGGGCAAAAGATTTGGAATCTGGGTTAAA
>NW_012134969.1:2103014-2104957 GCF_000956105.1 Propithecus coquereli | reverse complement strand
TCCCTGATTCCCCTACTTAGGGGCCATGTGGGCTATTGAGAGAAGTAAGATGTGTTTGGGATCTCAAAGAGTTTACATTCCAATGGAGAAGAAAGACAGGCACACACACAACTAACTATAATGTGGGACTGAATGAAATAAGCGTGTTCATAAGAGAGAGATGTGAAAGGATACAGAAAAAAAGTGATGATTAATTCTTCTGGGGAGTGGGCTGGGAAGGTTTTAGGGGCAGGCAACATTAGCACCGGTCCTGAAGGATTTGAGGCAGTTGTTTCTGATCGTGCTGATGAGAAATACCCAGGAATATGCAGCCAGAACCATCTACTTGAAGAAGGCTAGTAGAGTGTGGAGAAACTAAGAATATTAAAACACAGATATGTAGAGACTCAGGAAGAAGCAAGGAAACTATGTCAGGGAACTCTCAAGGGTAGGGCAAAGTCTAATTACCTAAATTGAAATCTGGCCTCTGTGGCTGACCTAAGACTTCTCTTGAACCCATGAAGACCTCTTGTAGTAGCAGAGGCATGCCTGAAATAATTAGCTTTATACTTCAGCTCTTGTTTGGGAATTCTTGGTTTGTATCAGCTTTTACCCAGGAAGCCTGAGAGGTATTTTGAGAATGGTTAGAAAATTACCGGGACAGTAGCAGGGCAGGAAAATGTAAAATCAATAAATAATCAGGCTGAATTTTCATTGAATATATTACTAAGGCCATGCTGACATGTAAATTTAAAAACTACTCACTAGAGAAAATCAGTGCTTTCCATCTTGTGGTTACTTCAGTTCCAGGAGATGGGATAAAGACTGGCTTTTGCATTCCTGCCTTAGCAGATCCTATATTTCTCTGTTTTCTTGCTTGAATAGGAGGCCAGTGTTAAGCTACGTTGCTACCTTTCTCTTTTCTGCAAAAAGGAGTAAGTATTTATTTCGGAAAAAAAATAGTTAACCTTAAATTTATATAGAAACAAACAAGAGAGAGGAAGGAAGTTTCCTTTGAGGTTACACCAAGTAGCCCTTTCAGGCAGAGATGCAGTTAGTTTCTGGAAAGGGTTTTGGGTTCAGTAAGCTCATCGCTGTCACTGTGTTTGTGAAATCTCAAGGTCAACAAAATCATAGATGTGAATCCTAGATATGGATTTGTTTTCATTTTATTTGTATTTTCTGTAAATATTTTCTTTGTACTTCTGTGTAATATTTGGTAAAGCTATTTTTGGAATTTTGAGCGAGCTTCAGGAGTGCAGGGGAGCTAAGAAGAGCTACTTTGGCCCAAACCGGAGCTCAGGAAGCAACCCCCTCCCCAGAGACCAGAATGGGAGGGGTGGAGGGAATCAAAGTGAGAAAGCCCTGGGACATCCCTTCCAGGAATCTCATTTTGTGGTTGGCTTTGTAGCACTGTGTTTGTGCTCTTGTCACCTTAACCTCTGCACAGACACTGTTGCTCAGTTGAAGAAAAAGGTTGCATCTGAACAAATTTGTTTCTACATGGGTTTAATTAGGCGCCTACCAGGTGCCCAATTTTGTGCTTGATGCTGCCAGGGATATGGAAGATTTATGAGACACAGCCTTTGACTTTAGAGGGTGCCAGCATGCTATAGAAAGCTGGTACATAAACTTTAGTGTATATGAGTCTCCTACAGAGATTGTCAAACAGGAACCATGCCTGGAGATTCTGATTCTGTAGCTCTGGGAAGAAGCCCTTGAATGTACATTTTAAGAGGTAAACCAGGTGAATCTAGTTCAGGTAATCCATGATTCAGACTTTAAAAGACAGTAGCATGGACTTAACATTTTCATTAGTGAGGAAGACCTGCTGTTTAGAGACTCACTCTGCTACTTACCAACTGAGTGATTTAGAGCAAGATATTTACATTTCTCAACCTTTATTTATTCATCTATAAAATTATGACAATGATGCCTGTCTCATGGGATTAATGTAAGCATTA
>NW_012134969.1:2075512-2099639 GCF_000956105.1 Propithecus coquereli | reverse complement strand
TTGGAGAAGGATAGACTGAACAGGCCAAGCTAGAATTGAGAAGGAAAGAAGGGATGAGCATTAACCTGGGCAAAAGATTTGGAATCTGGGTTAAAAGTCTTGACCTTGGGACTTTTCAAAACTATATGTGAAGAAGACAACTTGGGAAACAGTGAAGTGAAGAGTGGGGGGGATCACTGCATATGACTTAAACTGGAAGTATTGTGATAGCCAAATGCTTGGATGCTTGGATAAGTCACTTAACCTGTAGATGGATGCCTTTGGTCCCTTGGAGCATCTGCATCTGTACAGCCGTGGTATCTGCATGGTTGAGATCATAGTGGCCTTTTGGGATCCTGAAAGTTTCACTTCAAAGATTGCCTATTCTATAGAATCAGTGAAAGAGGCTGCAGAAAGACTATCTGGGAGGAATGCTTCGCATAGTAAGCATTAAGGGACTACCACGAGAACCTCCTCTTTGCACTTTAAGGTCTCTGTGTTTTGCAGAGAACACCATTACAATCATTGGAAGCCACTGGCTTGGACGTTAGAGCGTGTTGATCAAAACCCAGACCAATAGTGGAGCAGGGTTGTAATTCTGGAAAATGTGGGTTGAATTAGACAAACTTCTTTTGACAAAATTACCGAAACACTCTCAGACATGATAACATTTTGTGTGAAGGGCTATCATACAGAAATTCCAGTTTGTAACTACTGAAATTTATTACAGAACATGTGGAAAAAGCATATGTAAAAACATCTTTACCTTAAAAAAATAAACAATAACAATTTGTTCTTTATTTAGTATGAATTTTATTAGCCCTGATGTTATGCTATCAGGTGTCCCAGAATCTCTGGTACAGAGAGGTTCTAAATTCTGGCTCAAGGAGCTTGCACATCCAGGTAAAGCAGAAGTTAGCACAAATGCTACCGTCATGGGTCAGTATGAGCCCTGGGCTCTGGTCTGGCTCTATTCTTTGTGGGTCTTTAGGGCAGTTACTTAACCTCTCTAGGTTTCCACTTCCTCAAGCACAAAATCAAAGAGTCAGACTGTATGGCCTCTATGATCTGTTCTGGTTCTATGATTTTAGTAATTTGTAATTCTCAAACTGGAGATATTAAATGGCTCCTGGCAAAACTGTATGAATTTTCAGAGTATTCAGGTAAACAACAATGGTTGGACTTTGTGCCCAATCCAAACTCCTTTTAGAATGGCCTGTACCTTTCCTGGCTTTTCTTTTTCCATTCTAATACTCAGGATTTTTTGCTGTAAATAAAAACTCCTTTTTAAAATTGAGCCTCCCCTGCTGTCTGATTCATTCAGTGATGTTACAACCCACAGCTTGAGATATGACATTTCCTTTCATTTTGGTGAAATTGTGATGTCACAAAACTTGAATTGATGCATCCAACTGAATTAAGCAGAAGGAGTAAGATAATTACAGATGAGAATGCTCCTATCCACAAACATACGTGTCTAGGCAATCAGCAATGATGGGAAAGGAAATACAGGCAAGGCACATTGTAAAAATTTGCCAGTCTGTGGCTCTGGGCTAATGCATTTTCAGATATAGCGTCCTGTTTTAAAATTGTAGCAAATACTTGACTCCAGGAACGACGCAATTCAGTATTATCTGCATAGAGTTGACCACCCCCAGCTAAATCATACCACTGGTCCTTTGGCCTAATTCATTAACCCCAGAAGTTCTAATGTTCCCCAAATTTGGATTTCCTTTAGTATAAAGGCAGTTATCTTTACTTGCGAATTGTAACTCTAACAGACAGGTTATCTTCCAAGGATTCTGACCAGAGAATTTTATTCTGTTTCACGGATGGTGGGACCGTGCCTCAAAAAAAAAAAAGCTCATTTTTCTCTCATATAGGTTTTTTCACAATAAGGATAGACTGACATTGAGCAATGCATACTATTTTAGCATCAGTTCAGAACATGTTAACAGTATTGCAGCTTCATGTGAAAGAGACAAAAGTGACATAGGTGTTTTTTGTCTTTTGCTTTTGATAGGAACTCTTGATGACAACGCTGAACATCCAATGTTCAGTAACGTCACTTACCGAGTTAAAACATGGGCATCTGACATGTTGGTGAAGATCTCTTCAATTTTCACCATTATAGAGAGGGCTGCCCCTTCAGCTGATAGTTCGATGTGGCAATTTTTAGAGAGTTTTAGACTAGGACAATCAATCCAAAGTTGGGATGGAAAAGTTAAACTATATAGAATATTGCAGCTTATACAGGGTTTATAGCACCATCACTGGAGAGACAGAGAAGGTTTTATTATGCACATGCCAGGTTAATTTTCCCTACACCTCACACTTGAGTTCTAAATACACATCTACTATTGTTTCACAGAATTTAATTATTTTTCTTTACTTCAGTATTTTTTAAAATAGCATAATTCCCCCCTACTTTTGAAGCATGAAATATTGTATTAATGTTTAATATCTTCTCTTTTCTTCTTTACTCTTTATTCCTAGCAATTTTGCTTTTAAAAACTATAATCAAGGCCGGGCATGGTGCCTCATGCCTGTAATCCTAGCACTCTGGGAGGCCAAGGCAGGAGGACAACTTGAGGTCAGGAGTTTGAGACCAGCCTGAGCAAGAGTGAGACCCCGTCTCTACTAAAAATAGAAAAATTATCCAGGCATGTTGGCATGCACCTGCAGTCCCAGCTACTTGGGAGGCTGAGGCAGGAGGATGACTTGAGCCCAGGAATTTGAGGCTGCTGCGAGCTAGGGTGACACCATGGCATTCTAGCCCAGGCAACAGAGCGAGACTCTGTCTCAAAAAACAAAACAAAACAAACAAACAAAACTATAATCTCATTCTCTCAATATTCACCATACCAACCCTAGGCTCCAGCCAGTCTGGGAACTAGAAAGTACAAGTTTCCCGAGCGTATATTGAAGTTTCTCATCCTGTGGGCTTTAAAAAAAAATTCATAGATTTTCAAAACCATAAGAAAAACAAAAGGAAATATGGTGAAAAAAATGTAATGTGGTATCTTAGATGGTGTTATAGACTTAATGTTTGTGTCCCTGTCCAAATTCATATGCTGAAATCCCAACCCTCAATGTGATGAGTACTAGGAGGTGGGGTTTTGGGAGGTAATCACGTCATGAGGATGAAGCCCTTGTGTTTGGGATTAGTGCCCTTACAAGAAGATGCACGAGAGGGGTGATCTCTCTTTCTCTTTGTCATGTGAGGATACAATGAGAGGCAGCCACCTGCAAACCAGAAAGCAGACACCAGATCTGTTGGCACCTTGATTTTGGATATCCCAGCCTCCATACCTGAAAAATAAATTGCTGTTGTTTAAGCCACCCAGTCTATGGCATTTCTGTTATGGCAGCCCAAACCGACTAGGACAGATGATATCCTAGAATAGAAAAAGGATTTTAGTTAAAAACTAAAGAAAGCTGAAATAATAATAACAACATAATAACAATAACCAGTAATGTATATTGGTTCATTAGTTGAACACATGTGCATACCAATGTAAGATGTTAACGGGAAACTGTGCAGGGAGGGAGTATTTCTGGAAAATTTCTGTAGCATTGTCACAATTTTTCCGTAAATCAAAAATTGCTCTAAAATAAAAATTTTGTTTAAAAATGTAAGAGTAGAGTAAGTAGAGGAACTCAGATGTGAAAGACAGAGATATTAAAGCACAAATTTAAATGAAGTGGTGTGGGCAGACAGAAAGGACTCCTGAGTGTGTCTGTTTTTAGGGTAGAAACTTACTGGAAGGTGCTGAAGCTTCCCTGTGATTTCCTAGGTATCAAGTGACTAAGACTGCCTTAAAGTTCCCCTCAGCTTGACTAAATTTAGGTAGGTTTCTTCCTGACTCCAAGTCCCTGCTCTCCGTTTACATTAGGAAATTTGCAATTGTAAATTCTTTCTCTGCCCCTTTAAGTTGTAAACCTTCTATGACCTCTGCCTTTCTCAAGTTGGTAACACAAGTACTCAGAACACTGGCACGTAGTTGGCATCATACATGTATTAGTATTATTATTAAAAGTAGTATGTCATTACTATAGATAAGATCTCTCTTTTATGAAGGGGGAGTAGATGAGAACCAACATGGTTTGTTCTTACCAACTTATGCAGTAACCTACAAGAGAAGTGCTCTGAATATTGTGTTAGCAGATGCTTACCTCTTGTCCATTTTATTTTCAGTCCTGTCCTCCCCCTTCTTGACATTTTACTATTAGGCACCCATCTTAGTAGGGACTTTCTCTATTTGTTGATAACTGGTGTCAGATACGGTGTTTATGGAAAAACTTGCAACATTTAAAGAAATAAATTACTTATGATGGAATTTCATAATGATGACAGTGGGGAAGATAAGGATATTCCTGTTTTTCCCTCCCAAATTACAGTATGTTCCTCAAACTTACATTTCTGTTCAAGTTCATTTGATGGCATTCTCAACCATCACCTTTTCTTTTTGTCCTGCCTACTAACTCCCAACTTGGAGTAAGGGAGCCCTGAATTTAACTTGAACTTCTGTTTCCTTAGCTGTAAAATAGGGTTAAAGCTGCTTTGCCTGTCTCACTGGGGTCTTCTCAACATCAGCTGTGCCTGAAATCCAAAGTCTTTCCCAGAGCTAAAGCCCTATACCACCTGCCTCTGGCTGTCTCTCTTCTCATGTCTGAACCTCTCCTTTTATCAGATTCTCATGACAGTGACTCCGTGGTGTGACTCCACCGTGCAATAGAGTTTCAGCCTCAGGACCTTTGCTCTTGCTGTTCTTTCTACCTGGAAGTCTCTTCCCCCAATGTCTTCCTCTAGGTCTCTGTTTTGTTGTTAATTCCTTCCCCAAGAGGACTTCCTTGACCATCTATTTAAATTATCACTGTTAATCATGTCATAACCTCTTACCTTGCTTTATTTTTTATCATCCTGCTTGTCATTACTGATCTTTTATATTCCTTTATTGTTTCCTGCCTTCCCTCTAGAGTTTAAGCACCATGAGGATACCATTTTGTCTATTTCAGTCGCTGCTGTATTCCCAGCACTGAGAACTGACTGGCACATGGCTGGTATTCAATAAAAAGGTGTTGAATAAAGGACAGGACATGAGACTTTGCATATTAACTTGCTTCAAAAATCATAAAGTTGGAAGACAATTTAAGAGATGTGCCAGAAGAATTCTTGCTTTTTCTATTTCTTTCCCCTGCAGCTGCTAAGACATCCCTTTTGTCTTTCCCCACCAATCTCCTTCTTGCCAGACTCCCTTCATTGGTCCCTGGCTTCCTTTCATCAACTTTCTCTCACCAGCTTTCCGTCTAATTTCCAATCTCATCTGAAATCTCATTGTTTTCCTCTTGCTTCTTAATCTCCAATCCCTCTCAGTAGTCTGTAACTCTATCACAGGGAGTACATCAGTGCATCGGCGAGCAAAGCTGCTCTGGAGGTAGGAGACAGTGACACAATTAAGCAATGGCTAAAAGATTTAAAAAGTCACAGCATCTTGTGAGCTATTATTAATTTAGAAACTATCAAAGAAGCTCAAACTACATGAATTCTGTAATGGCTTTGGAGAGCAGAGTCTCTGGCAAACGCTAGAAAATACCATACATAATTTGAAATCGGGTACTCCCTTTGGATAATTCTTCCAAATCATTTCTGACAAATACATCAAGACAAGATTGGGAGGGACACCCCGGTGGGAGGAGATCCACAATCTCTATTGTTCTGATGCTCCCTGATTTCTGGTTCTTCCTGCTCTCCCTGTAATTTGCTGCTGCAGAATTTGGAGCAGGAATAGCTTCCTTCATTCAGACTCTGGCCTCAGGGACCACATTGATCCCCCTAACTTGAATTTTTTTATATTAAATTAAGACATTCAAAAGTATCCTTTAATAGGAACTCTGGAAAACAAAGAACCATGACAACAGCAGCAACAACAATCAAGCAATGAAAGGAGACAAATGAGTGAAGACAGGTCTAGAGGGTGGGTGGATAGAGCAGCCGAGGTCTTTTTTGGGATCGAGTAGGAAGAACATCATGAGGTGGATATCTTGTTTCTCAGCACTGTGATTTCCGAGCATTTGGGGAAACAAGTGCCGTTATCTAGCCTTGCAGGTAGAATACCCGAAGGAGAAGGGATTTACATTAAGTGGAGAGAGAGTCAGGAACATGAGATGGTCTGGATGATGAGTGGATAATTTTGAGTATAACCAGGGAGCATCCCTCGGATTGTCTCCAGTCCTGGGGTCCTCAGAAACGCATGCCAGCCTCCTAAGGAGAGAGGCAGTGACCAGAAGTGGGTCCTCCTACGGAGGCTGGAAGAACAAAGAACCCAGCTCCCCTCTGCCCTAGAGCTTTGTAGCAGAGGATTATGCAGTTCTGAGGCATGGGGCCGATGGGACGGGCGTGGTGGTGACTCACTTCAATGCAGTGAGTGTTGGGAGAGCAATTAGAATAAGGCCCACACTGGAAATGCCAGCAAATGTCATTGTTGTAATCTAGGAGCCATGTGGTCATGCCTCGGGGGACGGAGGCCACCACAGTGCTCCTGAGATCATGCTGGTAAGTGGCCCCTCTTAGATGACCTTCAGAAATGGGCTGGGAAAGATTTACAGGAGCTGGACCTTCTCCCCTGTCCCCACAGTGGTCGATTTGTTGTTTCATTTGTATCCCCAGGGCTCATGTACATTTCTAGGTTTGCGCTGGGGAGATGAGGGTTAGACAGAGAAGCTATTGGGTTTACCGACAAGCTTAGCTTCCTGAGCACAGAAGTCTCTTTTCTGTATCTTCAGTCCATCCTATACTTTGTCCACTACCCCTTGGCTTCTGACACAGAGGCCACCCCTAACACCCCAGGTATTATTTAAGGGCTTGTTACTATGTGTCAAACTCTACAATATCTGCTTTTCTAATTCATTTAATCCTTCCCAAATTCCAGGAAGTAGAAATCATTATGATCCCAATTTTATTTGCTCAAGTTCACATAGATAGTAGGATGCAGGTATAGGATTTAGACTTGGTCTGGTCTGCCGGACTGTAAAACACAACCATTTAACTTCTATCCTATACAAATCTTTTAGGTGGCTATAAACAAAAGCACTTAGTACAGGGTTTAGTCCATGGAGGTACTCAAAAATGTTAAGGGACTATTTTTTTTTTAATTATACATATAAGACTGGACCTCGTGTTTAGAGCCACAAAAGCAAATTTTTTCAGCCTTCCAGAAAACAACTACATATGTGGAAGCTAGGAAAATGTTTTAGGTTGAACAGATATTTGTGTGGCCTGAATTAATGTCCTACAGTTAAAAGCAGATATTCTTCCATGTCAACAAGTTCAGAAACCAGAAATACTGGCTAAGTTGGCAGTGTGGGAAATAAGTTTGAATTGAATCAAGTTAAAAAAAGTCTCTATGTAAAGTGGCCTTAAGCCAACCAAGATTTCTCCAGGCATCCCCCCATACCTGCCTCTCCTTGCTCTCCCATAAGCCCTTTAGGACCCCCCCAGCCTGCTTTCCTGCCAGTCATCTTACCCCTCTCTGATCACAAGCCTGCAGCGAGAGAGGGAAGGTAAGCCCCATCTCTCCAACTCAAATTCTTCAGGTAGAGTTTTTGCTATCAACAGTCTCCTCCTCAATAAAACAGCTCAAAGTTTATGTAGGACTTGCTTGATTTCAGGATCTGAATCCACTTATCCTCTTTTCCCGCGTGAGATAAATTGTGAAGGTTGCAAGGAACCTCGTTTTGCCTCAACTTCTCAGGGCTGCTCAAAAGTCAATTAGAGCTAGCAAAGGCAATTACTTCTTAAACA
The DNA here is from genome assembly GCF_000956105.1 of Propithecus coquereli. Classification (NCBI taxonomy): domain Eukaryota; kingdom Metazoa; phylum Chordata; class Mammalia; order Primates; family Indriidae; genus Propithecus; species Propithecus coquereli. Next base: position 2,091,856 of record NW_012134969.1, on the reverse strand, counting down.
GCATAGTTTCCTTGAGTTCCCTTAGTCTGTTGGGGAGGAGGCAGGGGAAGGAGGGTGGCCAGTCGGGTAGGGTTGGATGCTGTGGCAGCATCTGTTCTACCTGGAGGATTGGTTTGAATAAGCAAGGATGAATTATTACATTTCTCCCCTCGGGCAGGGCTAGTAATTCCCCAGCCCCTTCAATTTCAGATTCCCCAGGTGTACTTGGAGCAATTATAAGTAAAGAAAACACCCAGTGCTCCTGCACTAATAAATTACACAGTGCTCACCTAATTAATAAGGTAACAGTGCCCTGCCGAATTATAATCATAAGGTAAGCACCATTTAAACAATTCATTCTTAAAGAATAGCAAATGGACCTGGACTCAGGGGGTGCAATAGGGAGGCATGTCACGGGACAGAAGGCAGGCACGCCGAGTCCTGACAAGGGTGATGGAGTGCAGAGGCTGACGTTTCCTGCGGTGGCCTGGCGATTAATGACTCTGAGCCTTTCCAAGGATCACAGTGTTTTGGATAATCTTGGGCAAATCATTTAGGTATGCTAAGTCCAGAAGAATCAATCTTACCATTTAAATCAGTCTCACCTACTATTATTAAATGCTGATAATTTTCCTTTTGGGGCTGATGGGAAACACTCATAATGTGCCATGGTTACATTTAGCAGACTAGTGACCAATAATTACGGGGAAATGAGGCTAACTCCTTAAAACGTCTTCCTTAGCAAGTCCTGGTGATTTGGAAAGGTAGCATCAGGCAAGGCTATACAAATATTGTTTTGTTGTGAAGCCCTCCCACCCATGTTTTATGGATAATAGCAAGATTATAGCCTCTGCTTTAAAACATCCAGTGGTGTCTGTCAATCCAGAAGGGAGGCTGTGAAACTTGTTTGATTTTAATATTTCTGTGTCGAGACTCAGCGATGATGGTAATAAACTGCAAAATCTACTCCAGAGGCTGCTCTCCCTGGAAGGCGCCTATCCAAACATTCACGCGCTCAGCAGCCCAATTCCACTTATCTCCACAAATGAAGGAAAAGCGAGGTTTCACTATTTTTAAGGAGGACACAATTGTTCAATGATTACCTCATGGGGAAAGGCAATAGATGCAGTATGTTTCCCATTCCTTATAGGCTCCTTCCTTTTCTACATATTATTTTCTAACACATTTGCTCCCTGATCCTCCGTCTCTTATCCGTGGTTTCCCTTGTGTGTTACACTTTGTAGTCTATGCCAATGTTGAGGAACTCTCAGGGCATGCTGTCATTACGAGGGGCCCCCGGGACACACTGTCTTCACAACTGAACCTCCCGTGAATGATCTAGAATGCCAGATCACACCCCAAAGATCACACATGAAGAAGTTGATATTTGCTGCAACTAGGACTCTCAGAATTTTTGTTCAGCTGCATTCCTCTTCCAGAGTTTCAAAGGGGACAGATACCTTGTGGCTACTTCCAGAAAATCACAGTCTCCTGGAGAGGAAGGCTGGATCACTCAGAGCCAGGAGGACTCCCTATGCCTGACATTGGCAGGTCTAAAGCACAGGCATGAAACAGTGTACCTCTCGAGTAAGTCTCAAAGTCCAAGCAAGGGCAAGCCCTAGGGAAAGCACATTAAGGAAATGAAGGCAACTGAGAATGGTCATCCCACTATCTGGAACACAGCTTGCCTAAGGGTTGAATTGTGTCCTGTAAAAATTAATACGTTGAAGTCCTAACTCCCAGTAGCTATGAATTTGGCCTTACTTGGAAATAGGGTTGGTGCAGATGTAATTAGCTTAGATGAAGTCGTTAGGGTGGACTCTAGTTGAATATGAATGATACCCTTATCAAGAGTGGAGATTTGGACACATACACATGCAGGGAGAGTGCCATGTGAAGATAAAGGCAGAGATCCAGGTGATGCTGCCACAATCCAAGGGACACTGAAGATTGCCAGCAAACCACCAGACACCAGGGGAGGAGCATGGAACAGATTCTTCCTCACAGCCCTCAGAAGGAACCAGCCCTGCCAGCACTTTGATCTCAGACTTCTGGCTTCCAGAACTGTGAGACAATTAATTTCTTTCATTTAAGGTACCTAGTTGGTGGCGCTTTGTCATGACAGCCCTAGAAAACTTATACAGGTAACCATGACAAACCTTCTGTAAAAGTGGGACAATAAAGACCTCCTACTCCAGAGTTGTTTTGAGGGTTTCAGTCAAACACTCAGTACAGTTCATGACACACATTTGAAGCTTAATGCATTTGGCTATTGTGATTACGTAATTATCATACCTATCGTTATATCTGTTTGAAGATCTCTCCTATTCCCCCTTCTGTGATTCTCACCACAGTCAGATTATTAAGTCCTGACGTTGGTTGAAAGCTAACTCCCTCAACCGTGCAGAATGATTCATAGGTTTATAAACCTAAGTTTTAATTTCAGAGCTGAGTTAAGGAGATCCGAGCCTGCCTTTGTGCCAGTGTAGAATGGCAGGATGTAATGCAATGTAATACACATCCACTGGGAGATGGCGTGAGAGTCGCCTCCCATAACTTAATCTTCAAAGCTACTTATGGAAGGCTTTTGTTGAAACAGACAGGGTTTCCGCAATTAAATTACCATACGTTATAAAGGTTTCATTATGGCGTGATTCCATTATTAAAATCGGCAGCAAATTGCAGTGTGGGCTGCCTGGCTGCAAGCCCGCATTACTGAGACCAGCATTCTTTTTAATAGGTGCAAGAATATTAACCTTCGGGAAGCTCTAAAATAACACGTTCTCGAGAATATGCAAATGGTAAGTTGTGCTCCCCAACTCATTGAAAGTGCAGGATATCCACTGAGAAGACTGATCTTGTTCATTTATGTGGTAGGCTATCGGCTGCTAGAAACTCTCCTCTGCTGAGGGAGGGAGAGAGGCAGAAACTAGGTAGTTCAAAGCTGTTGGGATTAGTGAGGCTTTGATGCTGTCCTGACACCGAATGATGGCTGGTCCAGACCCGTCATCTCTATCAGCCTCTATCAGCCAGCCTCCCTATCTCAAATAAGGCATTTATCTTTCAAAAGATTGCTCAGACTCCAGTGAATTTTAGCAGACCCAGACAAACAGAATGCCCTCTCAGGGGCTCGTCATAACTCTCACTGTGCAAAAACCCTTTTATGGTTGCCAGGAGATGTTTTTGTGGTCTTGGCTTGCCAATTTGAACTGGTTTGGGGTTGCCAATTTGAGATGGACTTAGAGATGTTTAAATGAATACTGACCCAAATTTGAAGTATGATTTTCTGAAACCAGTGGTCTTGCTTGACCAAATTGACCTTTCTTTATGTGTTTCTATTTTGAGGTTTCTGTCTACTACAATCCACTAGAAAAAACCTTCCCAAACTTTTCAAATCTGGTTTATTTTGCACTTGCTATATGAAAAAGTAGCTGTTGGGAATAATAACTGAAATAAAATTAAATCAGACAAATGGTTGTTTCCAACCAATGTGCCGGAGGAAATAATCAATAGCTCCAGTGTTGGAAAATCAAATAGGTTGACATTAATATTACTATGGTTTTCCTCTTCCCACTAACATTTTAGATTGTGCCTCTAAAGCATTTGTTGTTCAAGGTTAGCAATCTTATTTCATATGTGTTTTAGTAATTCGGCATTCATATTTTATAAGCTGCTAATTGTTGTCTCCTGCATACGGTATATAATTTCATTAGTTTGTTTGCATATGCATGTATTTTTTCTTCTCAGTAATAGGAGGTCAGTGTATTTTAATGGATTAATCTGTTTCTGTTTGCATATGTATATTTTTCTCTGCTCATAATAGGCTGTCACTGCATTTTTATACATTTATATGTTTTATGATGATGTTCGCTATTAGCTAAATGTACACATTTTATTTTCTAAGCATAATTTTTTTTATGCGTTTAATATATGAAAAATTTATTCATGAAGCAAACATTCAAACAGCACTAGCAAATATCCAACTGAACTACTTATGATACTGGCCCACAACCCTTGGCAATACTAGTCTCTGGGGTGAGATTCTGTCCTACCACAATGGTCGTAGTCATTGGTTATAGTCATTGCTGTCCTGGGCATAGCATCTTCTTTAATTATGGCTATATGGTCACATATCCTTTTGAAGGTACTTCGCACGGCCTATGTCAGTGGTATGTTTGCCCTTGTGAAAAGGTTCATAAGCTCAGATGTTTTTGAGGCAGTGGTGAGAGTCTTTCCATTTAAGTTAAAAATATGTATTATATTTCAGGCACACAAAATCTGGTTATAAAATAAAAGCTTGTGCTCTCCCACCCATTCCCTGTCTCCCCAGCCCTCAGGTCTTTGCCCCAGAGGTGACCACTTCCAGCAGTTTCCCCGCAGCTCTAGGCAGAGACACTAACCCTAGCAGTGTTGGCACCTAAGCAAAAGGAGGGGATGAGCTCTCTGAAGAAGCTGAACAAGTCTTTGGGGAGAGTTGAGGCCCAGATGCCAACTGTTTCTGTTTCTATTAATAATTCATTGGCTATGTCTAGTTCATCAGGTGGTTATCTGTCTAGCTTTGAATACTATGCATTTATACCTCAATTCCTTAATTTAGTGATTATAGACTCACATCTATTGCCACTCTCGTGAAAGATGAGGTATATAGCATACTTACTCCCACGCTTTCTTTCCTTACACTCCTACCAATTTGTTACTTATTTATCATTTTTAGATCTTCTACTGGCTACCTTTATGATTTCAAATGTTGGCTTAATAGTCTATTTCTTGATATAGCAAATGTAAACAATATCTTTTGACTTCTTATTACGCAAGATGAGACTTGTGTTTTTCTTTTCCCAAAAGACTTGTGTTTTTCTTTTCTTGTATCAGCTAGACCATTGCTTTTACATGAGATAGTTATAGAGCTATAACATTTCAACTTCATGAGATTGTATTTAAGTGTGGATTTTTGTTTTTTCTTTGAAGTTCAGTGGGTTGTTTCAAATTGGACGTTTTATTTTAGCATTTGGAATTTTTTTCTATTTTTATTTTCTAAAGATTATTTTCTAGCTCCCATTTTTTTCTGGTTTCTTCTTTGATTAGATGAATATTGGATATCTTGGAGTGAAGTTCTCATCTTTTTGTAATTCTGCTCTGTGTTTTGGGAGATTACCTGACTTTCATTTTTTTTTTTTGGCCTTACTTTTATCTTCTGTGTCTTCCACTGTATTTTTCATTCTGCTAATCAAAGTTTTCACTTTGAGTTCTCCCTGATTTTTATTTTTTATAACATCCTTTTCTAATTTATGACAGGATTATCTTTTCAAGTCTCCCTGAGTTTACAAGTTATCTTTTAAATTATCTGTGTATCCCGTGGGATAATTTTTCCAGCTGGTTTATCTTTGGCCTTTTCTACAATGTCTGGAGTCCCTTGATTGTTAATATTGCTGTCTTCAGTATTAGGTAGCTGGCATGGGCTTCCTCTGGCCTTGTGTGGGTGTGCTTTTGCAAAGGGGTTTGGAGTTCCTGCAAGTTCAGTGTTTGTGGGCTGGGCATGTCAGCCCCAGCTCTTCCCACACTACTTGCTGGGCTTCTTCAGAGAGCTCGTCTCCTGCTTCCCCTGAGGCCATTGCCACGAGCCACGACTGTTAGAATTTCTGCACAGAGTCATAGAGAGACAAGTATGCTGTACAGACTTTTAATTATTCTTCATGATGTTCCACTCCTTCTCTGTACAGCTGATTCAGAGTCAAGGCCTCCCCCAGGCTTAGTGGGGAAGAGAGGCTCCTGCTTTCACTGAGCCTTCCTCTGTGTAGGTTAAACCTCAGTATGATTCTGGATTTCTATCTCTCAGAGATTCAGCAATGTCTCCTAACTAATGAAGATTGACCTCCCATTCACAATGCACTCTTGGATTTACTTCCCTTTTGTGCAACGTTTGTGCTATGTTGTTGTGATTCTTTTTGAGAATGTGGAGGTAAAGGAGTGAGCTTAGTTTATTCTCAGAAGTCCCCTGTGAGGTAGATACAATTTATGAGCATCTCAAGATGCAGCTCTTGGGAGCACTAGCTTTTCTACAGTTTTTTTCTCCTGCTTCCTAAAGAGTGGAGCAGGTTCAAAGCCCAGGTTTACTTCTAGGAATATATTTACAATGAAAAATGCACTCTTTTGTTATGGAAAATTTGAGCTTATACAAAAGAGAATAGTATGATGAAGCTCAATGGTCATTATCCAGCACCAACAAATATCTCATGAGCAATCTTGTTTCTGCTTTATCTTTCTTCACTTTAGTCCCCTCACTGAATTACTCTGAAGCAAATCCTAGACATCACATTGAAATAAAAACTTGTGATATGGGAATATATTTTCAAGCCGGACCACCGAGGCTACTTTTGCTCCTCCTGAGTCATGTTCCTGTGATTAGGGGAATGAACTCACGTGGCCACTGATGTGTGGGTTCCTCTCCACGGCCCAGATTGACTGAGGACTTGCAGGAATAGCTGAGAATGAATTTTTCCCCCAATTCTAATGTATTTTTTCTATGATAGGACAAATTATTCAATTAGTATTTACAAATACCAAGAAGTAAAGTAGAATATAGTAGCTTTAATAATTTTAAATAAAGCTGCTTCTCATACTCAGGCCATAGAACTGTTACTTGATTTGCTACTTTTTTTCCTCTGGGCTTCCTTCTAGCACTGCATTCAGGAGGCAGGAATAGGAGAGAGGGAGGAGTACGCAAGCTCGGTGCTAGCTGAAGCCTCCTAAAGCGACTGTTGGGGATTCCTGTGAAGAGCCAAGGGTGGCCCTGATAGGAAATGTTTCTGAAGGCAACTGACATCTGCCTACCCTTAACCTTTGTATCTTGTCTAGAAGGAAAAAATTCTATCTAAAAATAAAAAGAGAACCCAATGACATGTATAGTGTCAGATGTGTTTCAGTGTGATCATCTTTTCTGATAGCTTCAACTATCGTGTCTATATTAGTAATTCCCTACAGCTCTCTTTTCAGCTCAGATTTGTTACCCAAATTGCACGATTTTTAATCTACCTCTCGGAGGCACCTACAACCACACCTAGTGCATCAGAAGTAATCAGATATTGATCTTGATGGACTATTAGACATTTCCAAATAGATATTGTATCAGAATTTAAAATTTGTTTTAACCTCCAAGCCACCTCCTCCTGGTTCCACAGGTTGCTAGCAGCACCATCATTCTCCATGGTTGAGCAGGAATTCTCTGTGAACTTCTCCCTGTCCTTCCACCAAGGCCTGTGTTTACTTTCTTTGCATTTTTCCTCATCTACACTTTTAAATTTTCACATCTACTCTCTTAGTTCTCCTTTCTGGACCAGTGCGGCAACCTCCTGGCTAGTCTTTGCCGCAGTTGTTCCTCCTGCCTTCCATCCTGGGACCAAGTGTCTCAAAAATCCACCTTCATTGTCACTCCCCTTTCATATGTATGACCACAAACCCTCCGTGATTCCCTGGTGCGTGTAGAAGGAAGCCCAAATGCCTTTGTCTGGCATCGTAGGTTCTCCACACTGAACACTCAAGGTACCTTTCCAGTCTTCAGGCTACTTACTTCAACTTTATCACTTCGTTTATTTGGTGCTTTTTTCTTTATTGTTTGCCACTCCCACTGGAAATAAACCCTATCAGGGCAGAGGCATTTTCATCGACGTCAACTGATGTATCCATCCACACTGCCTAACACAATGTTTGAGATGTAGGAAGCACTGGATAGAAAAACATTGACTGAATGAATGAATAAAGCGTTCTTTACTCCTCTCTGTAAATCAACTGGAATTATTTGCTATTTCATAAATTACAAAACAATATTTCCTACCTTCTCATTTTGGCTTCTACTCTTCTCTCTTTGGGATATTCCCATCCTCACCACCTCTACCAGTAAGACTCACCTCAAAGTCTATATGCTGCATCCAGCCTGCCCTGATTCTGCCCTATGAGAGTTCCTGGACTTCATTCGGACAATCTCAGAGCATTTATTGTATCCTGCCTTGTATTGTGGTTATCTGTCTACTGTCTTGGTTTTCTTTTAGAAATTGTAAGTGCCTAGAGAATGGGAAGTACGTTGTCCACATTTTGGAAGCAGGATTCTTACTGTTTTGTATCTTCCACAGTTGTGGTGCCCACTAAGGATGTTTGAATCTCTCACACTTGTGTTCACTGGTAAATGAGAAGTTGAGAACTATAAATATTTCACCCTTTTCTTCTACACCTACTCTCCAAATCCCAAATATGTTCTTTATAATGTCAATCATTGACTGGCTATCAAATTTTCTTCTATTTTCTGTACATTATATATTTACGATGTGGTGGAACTCATCACTGGATTGGGATTTGCTGACCCAGCACGGTGTGTTTTTAGACTCAAACTCCTATAATTGACCCTTGGGCTTCTTCTGTTCACTCATTATTAATCTGGATAGATACGCTGTACTGAAACCCAGCTCCAGCTGGGTGTAGTGAAGAAAAACACTATATGGAGTCGCTTCTGAATTGCATGGCCTTAATTTGAAATTAGATTAGTCTCTCTAATGCATAGAACGTGGGAATTAAGGAGCCAGCTCTGCCGCCTGCTAGCAGTGAACCTTGATCAAGTTACTTAACTTCTCTCTGACTCAACTTCTTCACCTATGAAGTGGGGATAATAATAGGACCTAATTTACGTGTTTGTTGTGAGGCTTAAATGATTTAATATAAATAAATTAATTAGAATAGTGCCTGGCATCCTGGAAACAAACAGACAATAAACATTTGTTGCTATTATTGAAGGAAAGCCATTGGAAAGAAGCTTATTTAGGGATTCGTCCAGCCCTGAACAAGAACTTTATACCCCTGAGTAGGATGTGGCAGAAACCTCTGTGATCTTTGTGATTAGAGACTTTCTCCCTTCAACGACTTTGGGAAAAACTTTAACTCTTAACGTGGCCTAGGAGACCTTTATAATCTGGCCTCTGTTTATATTCCTGGCCAGCTGTGTTAAAGATTTGTTTGCTTCCTCTAAAGTGCTATAATTTCTTTTATCTTTAGACTTTCCTCAGGATACATGTATCCAACTTTAGTATCATTTCTTTAGGAATATCTTCCCTGATAACCACTTCCTTCACCCCTAAAATTAAGTGTATTTCCTATGAATTGCTATAGCCAAAGATGATATTAAAAGTATTTAATAATTAGTGTATCATGTGTGTAATCAATAAGATCTTATAATAGTCCTGGCACTGGAGTGAGGTCTTGGGAGCTCTTGGCATCTTTCCTTTAGTTGCTGGATTGTGAGGCACTCTTGGGGGTCCAGAGAAGCTGAGGGGGCCAGGTTGATGTGGAGGAGACTTCTGGGGGCTCAGGGCAGCAGCTGTGTACCAGGTGGCATGGACATAATACAGTGTATTAACAGCTGAGCTCCATGGCAGTTTTTACCGGCTGAAGATCAGGCTTGATTATGGCCCATGATGCTTCCTTTAGCAACACACTAACCATACCAGTTCTAATGGTCTATTTCCTTACACACATTTCTTGCTAAACTTTCAGTCCTAATCAACATACTCTATTGAAGATGGTGTCAGGTTCCCATGAAAGTGGAGGTTGAGTCAAGGACTTGGTGCTGATCCATTTTTGGGAATTGATTCCGGGACAGCAGAGTGAAAGAGAGGGGAGAGTGAGAAGGGAAAAGCAAATCCCAAGTAGGGATATGGTTTCTCTAAGTCCCTGCTGTAGGCAACAGGGGCTTAATTCTGCCTCACTTCATTGGTAGGGAGCAGAATTCCTCCCCAAATTGTCTCCCGGAGGAAGGGAGGTTGGAGCATTTATCCCCAGGCTCCTACCCACCTTGGGTTAAGGGTTTCTGCTGGCAGCATGAAGGCCCCTATACCTCTGGGTTGCATGTGTTTGTAGACAGAAGGGAGTTGGCAGCATCAGAAAAGTTCCTGGGACAGAAAAAGAAAGATGCCCAGCGCATGCTGGAGGGGTGCATCAGAGTGGTGTGAGTCTACACTTGTACACAACTGTCCACTGGTGCTGCAGTTAAAATCCATGGTCAGAGGAAATTTGACACAGGGCACCAAAGATGCCTTAGTGGTGCTAAGAAGCCCAGATTTTATGAAAGTTTAAAAAATGTCTTCCTAAGTTCCATATTTTTCATGTTCTTCCCCAACTTTTTCTCAATACCTGCCCTTCTGAATACTCAAAGATTTAACAAATAAATTCGGAGTACCTAAGACACGTGAGGTTTATTGATGGGTCCTGTGGTAGGGCAGTGACAAGATCCAGTCCCTGGCCTCCACAGAGCTTCACAACTTCAAGTCCTGATCCAACGCCACATAAATGGCCTCAAAGAATTGCACGTTTTGTTTAACACTTGAAATTTTTATGTAGTAGAACATTGGGTGGGATGACAGAGGCTAGAGGTTCTTATTCCAGTTCTAGACCTTGATCTTTCTTCTCCTTCTATACCTAGGTTTCCTCACATCTTGAATGGAAATTATGCCATCTGCCTTTTCCTACTTTTGCACTATGTTTAGAGGACAAAAGGAGGTAATGCCCACATAAGCAACATATTAAACAAGCTCGAAGTAGCACTGTCAACACATGCCATTTGAAAATGTGAACAAACAGATGAAATAAGAAAACGTCTAAAATATATTGCAGTATCTAAAATATCTCCTCCTTCTTTCCAATTTTGAGACTTCGAGGGTAAAATTTATAAAGTATATGCTGATCTCAAACTACAAAACAGGGAAGTCTAGCTCAGGTTTATTGTGATGTAAACCAACCCCGCAAACCAGGACCTTCCCCAGGAGAAGAGAAGGGTCGGAGGGAGGACTGCTTACTGGGCATCTACTCTATACCAGCACGGGTTAGGCACGCGTGATCTCCAGGCAAAGCTATACACAATGCATTTTATCCCTGGTTCCCACCTCCCCTTATGATGTCCTTGGAGCCTCCAGGCGGTTCTTTCTCTCTGTCCTTTCTCACTATTCGGTGCTGTCTTGCTCCTCTTACAACAAGTGCTCAACGGATGCAAGACTTCTCACCTCCTTCCTTTCCATCCCCACTCCTTCTGTATCCCTTGCCTTAGCACCCTACTTTGTGTCAGGCTCATGTATCTAAAAATATCATCCTCATTAAGGAATTAATGAAGGATAGTGATATTATGAGGACACTGTATGTTAGTTCAAATAGTAATTCTAAAGCTGAGATTTTCAGATAATACAGCATTCGGTGGGAGAGAAATTTGGAGGCCAAAGTGCATATTATGCTACCTCCCAAGTGATACCGCTTGTGATACCTTTCTGCAGGGCTTACCCTGCTTACGTCATAATGTCAAGCAAACTGTGGCATTGTTTGACTGTATGGGAAAGGCAGAATTTCCATCATCATTATCAATTTTCACGTGTCTGATCGCAGTAAGTCAATGACCTTTTCAGGTGTTAAAATGGGACATTAGTAAAAGTAAGAAGAGTACAGGAGAGAAAAGGTCAGCTGAAACCAACAACATTTTACTTACGTGTTCCCTGGGTAAGTGGAGATAGTTTCAATAATAGTATCTTTTTCTTCTCTTTTTTTTCTGCCTCTATTATTGGCTCTGAGTTTCTGGCCTACTGAGGCAGCCTTTGGTAAAAGGATAATAAATGATAATTCTGACCTCAAATATTGGCAGAGCTATCTCTGTCTCAGAGTCATTTATTTAGTTTGCAATAATGTTTTTTCTTTTTAAAAGGATTCTAAAGCTGAATAATCCATTTCATCTAGTATGATACACATTGCAATTGTTGTAATTATCATTACTCAAGTGTTTTTTGTATATATGGATAACACAAGTTTTCCATTTTTCTTTAAAACTATTGTGAAGAGTGAAAGACTATCACAAGACACACTTCCTGCACTTTTAAGTTCTGATAAAAGCATTTTGCTATAAGAAGGGTTCATTTTTAACACCTGAAACTATATTCAAGTAATTTGGTTTGGGTTTCAACAACAGTGCTGAAGTACAACATCAACAGAATTTATTTACTTTATTTTTTTTAATAATAAAACTCTTCCACTGGCTCAAACTTTGAGTTGAATTTCACAATTAATTTTTTTCCTAGATGAGATTGTAATTTTATAATTTAACATTTCTGATGAGATACAAAACCTTAGGCAAAACATCAAGAGCTCTCAAGAAACCTTTGATTTGACTTTTATATTATAAAACAGGCCTAGATGAGATTGTAATTTTATAATTTAACATTTCTGATGAGATACAAAACCTTAGGCAAAACATCAAGAGCTCTCAAGAAACCTTTGATTTGACTTTTATATTATAAAACAGGCTCAGAATCTGAAAAGACATAGAATCTGACACATTACTAGGTACAAAGTAGTCAGCTAAAAATGTGACTGATTGATTCAAAATGATTACAGGAGAAACTGCAATCAGGTTGGTTGAAATTTGCGTGACCCCTGTCGATTTGCACAGAATGTCATTATATCTGGGATGGGAGGATCTATCCCCTTACCATGAAAATTTATTTAAATAAACCCTAATATAAGCAGGCACTGCACATTTTTTCTCCTCTTCTCCTCACTAGCTTTTACTTTGTTTGGACTTTGCAGATATCAGTAGAGAACAATGACCAGGTAGCTATCTTTATCATTCCTTCCTAACCTGCCTACATGCCAAGCCCAACAATTAATTCCATATGCTTTTCACTGTGACTAGGTTTACCCTTTAATATTAAAAGAAGCAGAACTCAACCTTATTTTTTTTTCAGTTTTTTTTTTTAGAGACAGGTTCTCACTATGTTGCCGGGTCTGGTGTTGAAATCCTGGCCTCAAGTGAGCCTCCTGCCTCAGCCTCCTCAGTAGCTAGAGTAGCTGAGATTCTTTAACAGCTAATTCAGATAATTTTCCTTTTATGGCAATTACATTTGGAAAAGCAATAAAACAGACTTTGGAAATAAAGCAGCACTTTCTAACATGTATTTTCTTGAACACAGAATTATTATATTATTTGGAAATCAAAAATTTGTAAAAATATCTGGTCTGTGAACTGATGCCATTCCATGAGCTATTTCCTGTCTGTGATGTGAAACATACAAAAACTGAGAATAAGCATTTAGAGACTTGAATAGAAATTTGACATAATAATTTTACACCTGTTAAATTTAATAATAAAAAATTAGGGATTGTATTTTGCATGTCTTTATTGTTTTTATTTCAGTTTCTAGTAAATCACTCTTATTATATTTTGCTAAAATAATGTTCTTCTGTGAACTGGAAAAAAAATCCCCAAACTGGTTCTTTACCACAGATAAACACTGATATATACTGTTGTTCTCTCTTAGAGAGTCACAATATTTGCTATATAATAAATTAAAGGCTCTGAGAACTCATGCAATAAAGACACTCATTTAACTCTTAGGCCTCAGAAATATTTTTTTTTCTCTTGTGTTATCTCTATTAATATTCTATGTAATTAATGTTTTACAGAATACATTTTGGGAAATGTTGGGTTGTGATGAGCAATGTTTGTAAGTTACTTTATATTTTGAAAAATAAAGTAATACATGATCTTATTAAAAACCTACTCAAAATGGAGTCAGTGGATAAATACCACGTCTAACATGATGCCACATACAGAAATGTATGTTTTAACTATTTAACTGGGACATAAAACGTGTAATAGTAGTATCTACTCACATACCTTCAAGGGATTTGAGAGAGTTGATCTAATTTCACTTCAGATAAGGAATCAGAAATAAAAGTGATGGGAGAGGAAGATTTTGACTGCTTAATCGCTTCAGAAGTAGAAGGACACTAAATCTAGTTTCCATGCAAAATTTGTTCGAGCCACTGATCACGTTGTAAATTCCCGTCATGTTCACGATTGTGTCTTTACCTGTCCACAATCTGGGTGATATTTGGAGGACCTCAAGCAGAGTCTGGAGATGTGGTTTACACGAATAGGAGGCCAGGCCTCTGACTTTCTGAATGTCACGCACACAAGAAACCCAGCTTCTTGGACGTCCAGTGATATAGAGGACTGTACTTTTTTACTCGGGTGACAAAATAGTATGGACACAGACAAATTGAAACTGCAGCAAAGAAAACAAGAATATGGTTAATTTCTTCAAGTGTTGAATTTAAAAATAAAGGTGCACAGGTATGACAATGTGCGGAGTTGCTTCCTGGGAGCCATGAGGTGGCAACTCACCCAACGGGGTGACATATCCTTGGGGAACTCTCTACGGTCCTGGGTTTAGCGATAGCCCTTCAGTGTTGATAACATGATCTAATTAGTTGCTTCACAAATAATGACGTGTTTGGATGCTGATTAGTGATATCAAAGCTCTCAACGCCCCTGATGATTAAAATCAGAACATTGAGAGCGTGAGTAGTGACGAGTACACATTCTAGACACATGTTGCTTAGGTTCAGACCCTGACTCCTCCACCATAACCTTGGTTTTGTGACTTAGCTCTCTGTCCTGTTGTGAGGACTACATGAGATTAATAGATGTAAAGTGCTTAGAGGGTTGTCTGGTGTGGAGTAAGCAACAAATCATGGTGAGCTATTATGATTTATGTTGATAAGTGCAATGTCAAGTGGACTATACATTCAAATTAGCTTGATCAGCTTATCTCACCTCGTGGGCTAGCTACATAGGAAGCCAAATTATCAGCAGCTGCCTGGTAATCGTGGCTTTGGAAGGAGTTTCCTCTGTCTTCATGTTTTATAGCACTAGGCTATGACCGCATGATGCATTGTCAGGTTCCTGGATGCAGCTGGCTAACAGCTTCCAGTAGTTTATGGGCCAGAGTTGCCGTCCTGAGAGATATTCTACCTCTTTATGGTGACTGTGCATGCTTATGTGCTAAATGGGGTTAATAAAGAATTATTCCCTCTCTGTGCTGATTTTAGAGCGTGGATCTCAGAGGGCAACCTTATTTCTATCCTCACAGAGATCATCTTACTGTTGTCTTTACCACATACATACCTCCTATGAGACATGCAGGTATTCAGACCCAAAGTATATCTGTGAATTGAACAGTGAAGAATGAGAATTCTATTAGCAAACAACCCATACTTAAAAGAATATGTCACTCTGTGTAAAGATTTGCAGAAACAAAGTCACGATTTCAGAAATGACATGGCTTTTATTGGGTGCAATTAAATTTCTGCAGTTGCCTATTGAGTTGAAACCTTAGGACTTATCCAAATTATCAAGTATCTGCTTCATCAGTTTGGTCAAATTTCTAAAGAAATGGATTGCAGTTTAAAAAAATCATGCTTACTAAACAAGGAATATCAGGATAATCCTGAAAAGTTTGATTCTTGCCACACTCCAGCCAATGTTTGGGCCCTTCTGGGCTTGTGATCATAGATCATCTTCTAGGAAGTTGGCTGAGTTAGATGCTGTAAGCCCTCGTCAGCGATGTGAACCTGTGGTGCGGTTGGAGTTGTGCATGACAGTTCGCCCATGGTTCAGTCTGTTGAATAACAGCACTTTTATGGTCTTGTGAAACACTGCTTAACCACTACCATTTCTTAAGTCTGAAACAAATACTTACAATACACATATTGAACAAGAATTCACATTCAGAATTTATAAAGAACAAATCAGTAAGTAAAGACAAAAAAATTCAATTTTTGAAATGAGTGTAAATATTGAGCAGGTGTTTCACCAAAGAAGACATCCAAAGAGCCCACAAACACCTAAAAGGTGCTGAACCTCTCTACTCATGAGGGAAGTACAAATCAAAATCACAGTGAGCCATCACTATATGCCCAGAATGGTTAAAATAAAAAAGACTGAAAATACCAAGTGTTGACAAGGGTGAGGATTAAATGAAACTCTCACACACCCCAGGTGGGTGCAAATCAGTACAACCATTAAGGAAAACTGTTTGTCAGTATCTACTAAAGCTAAACATGTGAATCCATGACCCAACAATCTCATTCCTAGGCATACCCAAGAGAAATGGGGGCATATTTCTACCAAAGACATATATAAGAAGGTTCAAAGACATATACAAGAATGTTTTATGAATAAAGTGGACCAAACTGTTTTTGGACTGCCTTTGTGTTACTGTTAAAAGTTGATATCTGTGATTGGCTGCAATTTAGCAATGAACAATCAGGGGATCCATGTGGGTATGGATCATTGTAGAGGTTATTATTAAGAAGGCTGCAGAAAACAATGGTGAACTAGCACCTCTTATGCTATCCTGGATAGAGCGTGAGCCCATCCTTCAAAATGAGGTAGCACAAGAGTGGAAAAACAAGCACCACATGTACTCGCCATCAAATTGTTACTAACTGATCAACACTAAGGTGCTCACATGGTAGTAATATTCATTGGGTGCCAGTCAGATA
>NW_012134969.1:2027776-2074438 GCF_000956105.1 Propithecus coquereli | reverse complement strand
CTGCAAGCTTTCCAGAAATAATAGTGCTATATTAGAAGATAAATTATATATAGATTACTGTTTTTAAGTATTATTCAGAATGTTAACAACTAGTAAAATGGACTTTCTTATTGCAATCCTAAATAGTGAGTGTCAACCTGATTTTTAAAATTCACCGGTACCTCCCAGCACTCATGCGGATTCTGGGGATAGCTGTGCTGTCTGGCTGACAGAAACATCATGTTTTATTCTCACCCTTTGTTTTCCTCCTGTTAGGTCTGCTGTGCCTCTGTTATTGGCAGGATAGCCAAGGGAGGCAGTCAGAACCTTTCATGCTGAGAAAGCTGTACCACTAGGAGGTAGGGAGAAGTGTGTTTTCAAAATGGAGGTTGTTGGTGTGTTTTTGCTTTTGTGTGAGATATTAATTGGCAGAAAGATTAGTAGGTACCTAATGCATCATACTCAGCCTTCTATAATGTATCATCTGCCTTTGTGAGCTTTTACCTGTGGATCACTTCTCAGAATGGGAGCATTTCCTAATTTCAGCTTACCCATTCTAAGAGGTCGCAAGGGCTTAGAGCAGAGATAGGCAACAACTCTTTTAAGAGGACTTTCCACAGCTCTGTGTCTGCAGTGGTTAGGGATTGAATGTCTGGAGTGTTCTGTATACATAAAAGTACAGAGTTCTGTAGAAAAAGCCTTTTCCAATTCCTTTACGCAGACTTGTTCTTTTTCATCTCTGCATTCCTGTTGCCCTTTCAATATTGCTCTGTTATTTGTTTGCATGTGTGTCTACTCGAATAGAGCAGGAATCTCCACCATTTTTGTTTCCCTCTCAGCGTCTAGCATAGTGTCTGGCACATGGTAGATGGCTTTGTTTGCTAATTAACTGCCACTCCACCTTGGTGCTGAAGACTAAAACCCAGTAAAATCTGACAAAATTTGAAATACAGAATATTTGCTAATATAAATGCAGAGCTTAGAACTGAGTCTATATAATGCTCAAGTATAAATGAATTAGGAAATAATATTTATTTTTTTAGAAAAGTAAGGCAAAACTTTGTTGCAAACCCTAAGAAGAAAGAGACGCGTGCTTGTACAACGTAAGTGCTTCCTACTGCTGATTTCCCATCTGCAAAGGTGGAAGTTGGGATGGATCTCAATGATCCTTTCAAGCTTTAAAGCTTTCAACATCTTTGGCATAAGGTATGAATTGATTTTATTTTGCTTTATTCTTTATATTTTGAAGATCTTATATTCTTGTTGCTTTTCAGAAAGCACAAAAATACAGATTCAATCTAGAAGGGCTTTATTAGCCATGAAACTTATGACAGACCTTAACTATAACCAGGATGCTACAAAGAGAGCTTCCAAATCTTGTTTTTGGTTTTCAATGCCTGAGTGATATTTGCAACTGGCATGGCAAATTACATATTTCATGTCTATTTAATATCTGATGACTACACTTTAAAATGTAAATGAAGAAGGATAATTAATTTTAATATTAGTAGAATCATCTCAAATTACTTTCCCTCCTATTAAAATGACCTCTCTAGGTATATAATGATTTATTTCATTTTTTTTTTTTTTTTTTGAGACAGAGTCTCACTCTGTTGCCCGGGCTAGGGTGCCGTGGGGTCAGCCTATCTCATATCAACCTCAATCTTCCGGGCTCAAGCGATCCTACTGCCTCAGCCTCCCGAGTAGCTGGGACTACAGACATGTGCCACCATGCCCGGCTAATTTTTTCTATATATATTTTTAGTTGTCCAATTAATTTCTTTCTCTTTTTAGTAGAGACGGGGTCTCGCTCTTGCTCAGGCTGGTCTCGAACTCCTGAGCTCAAACAATCTGCCTGCCTCGGCCTCCCAGAGAGCTAGGATTACAGGCGTGAGCCACCGTGCCCAGCCATTTCATTGTTAAGTAAAAAAACAATCTCTTCCTTCTCTGGGCCTGGTGTGCCAACTCAGGCAGTTGTTTAACAGCACACGATCAAGGACGGCATACCTAGTCAGGCTGGTTTCTATTTAACCTCCACTCTAGTCTCAGTGGCTCATTTCATCACTTAGAATAATAGCAGTTCTCAGGTATTTAATACATTTCTCAGAGCCCAGGTGTTCAGGGTCAGTGCAGGCAAGGCAGTTCCTTATGAAGAAAAAGGAGGGGGTCTGATCCTTTTCTGGCACCAGCCACACATGAAGGGCCAGCTCTCCATTGCTCACTCTCTCATGTCTGACTTCCTGTCCTCACTTCTCCTCCCCGAGGGAGCGTGTGTTCTTCTTCTTGTTCTTTATCATGAAAACGTGGAGCCGAAAGGGACCCAGACCTCAGAGGTCAACTGTACATGTCAGAGATGAAGAAGCAGAGGCCTGGAGAGGTCACGTGACCTGCTGGAGGTCGCACAGCTGGTGAGGGGAGGGCTGCGCCCGGACGCTGGGTCTTCTCACTTCCACTGCAGAGACTTTTCTCTTCCATCAGACTTGGAAAGGGGCAGTAGAGATATTAGAGATTTCACGTGGCATTTTAAAATAACAAGACTGCTTTTAAGTTTCTTTCTCTCTTGTTTTACAAAGATTTTTTAAAAGTTTCCCAGTTCTCCCATTTTCTTTTATGGAACACTAATCTGACATCTCGTGTAGAGAATTGACTGTTTCCCACAAAATAAACAGTGGAAAGCAAGAAGCACAAGCATTTAGGGATATCAAGAGTCCTCAGTGCTCCAAGCTTCCAACAGCTCAGTAAGCATCCCTCCCCTGATTGTCGAGGGAGAGGAAGAAGCAGGAAGAAGCTGCCTTCAGAGGACCGGGGACCGGAGGAGGAGCAGTGTTGCAGAGACTGAGTGAGTGAGTATTATTCTTGGCATCGCAATAGGTCTATTTTTCCAGAAAGCACAAAAATGCAGAATCACCAGGCTCAGAGAGCCTGGCAGCCGACAAGACTCA
Organism: Propithecus coquereli; assembly: GCF_000956105.1. NCBI lineage: Eukaryota > Metazoa > Chordata > Mammalia > Primates > Indriidae > Propithecus > Propithecus coquereli. Next base: position 2,071,517 of record NW_012134969.1, on the reverse strand, counting down.
TTTCTAAGGCTCAGAGTAAAATGCCAACAAGACACTGCATAGCGCATCAGAGATCCCAGAAGACAAACCGTGCAGCTCTTTGTGTTCTGCAGAGATCTACAGGGAGTGTGGCTCCGGTGGTCTCACAGTGTGAAGTTCTAGCCCTGCACAATAATACCAGTGAGTATATGCTTGCCTGGAAGAGGCAGGAGTTATAAACTATTAATATACTGGGCACGGGGGAGACCTACACTTCTAAATGACTAGATGTTAGGAGCCTGTGTGCAGGACGTTTAAAAAGGCTAAAACAGATAGGAGAGAGGCCCCAGTTTCCCTTGTCTTTGACTCTTGCCTCCTTTCCACTTTTTCTCCTCTCCCTTTATGCTCCCTTCCCTATCCCTAACCCTAACTAGCCTACAGACTGCAAGGCTTGTGAAATCATCCCTTGAGAGCACTATTGGAACTGTTCAGGGGATGGGATTGCACCAATGGCTAAATGACATCCCAATTTCAATTTCCAGAGCAGTTTAGGATACAAACTGCTACCTGAGCTGGACTACAAAGGCACATACCCCTCTCATCTCCTCACCCTTTAAAACTCCAATCCTGTTTCTTTTCCATTCACAGATTTGCATGGTCTTTCAGGTGCTTCCTGATGTCCATTGGCTGAATGAAGTAGTTAATCTCTATTTGAATCACTTAAACAATTTTCTTTTGACAGAGGGAGTACTGATTATAAAGGAAAGGCTTTTACCTTTAGTTTTTAGGGTGAGTCTGGAGAAGACACATCTCAGGACACTAAATGGAGTGATAGGATGACACTGAGTAAGAAAGTGAGGAAGAAGCCCAGCACTTTGGGAGGCTGAGGAGGGAGGATTTCTTGAGGCCAGGAGTTTGAGAAAGTGAGGAAGCTATGAGTTGTGTTTCAGGGCCAGTAGAAGCAATACCTAGGAACTAGATTTGAGCAACTGTTTTCAGAAAGTAGGTTTGTACGCAGAGTCAGCGAGACTTGAGGTTAAGCACATAGTCTTCTATCCTGACAAGCCTGCCTAAGATCTCTGATCCCAGCCATAAGTGTGGATGGAGGTCCCTAGGTCTACCTTCAGGTTTGACAATTTGCTGGAGCAACTCACAGAATTCAGGAAAGTGATATATGTATGACTGCTGTTTTATTATAGCAAGAGGATACCATCAGAACCAGCCAAAGGAAGAGACACATGGGGTAGAATCTGGAACCAGGGAAGTCCCCAGCAGGAAATTTCCATGTTCTCAGGGATATGTCACCATTCTGGCATCAACATGTGGCAATACACAGAGTATTACCTAGCTTTAGTGTGCAGAGTTTTTACTGGGGCTTCATGTGATAGGCATAATTGATTGAGTTATTTATTGCCCATGTGGTTGAGCTCAGTTTCCAGCCCTTCTTTCCTTCCCAGAGGTCAGGTTGATTTCATGTAGACCAAAGCTCTAACTTTCTAATCGCATGGTTGGTCTTCCTGGCAGGGCCAGCCTTCACTCTAAGCCTATCCATGTGGCTGGCTCCACCCTGCATCATCTCTTTAGCATAAACCATCAGGTGCCCATCAGGAGTCACTTTGTTGGCACAGATGATCATATGTAGTCTGAGGGATCATCATAAATGACAAAGACACCCCTCACGCGGACAGCTCCAAGGGTTTGTTACCTCCAAGGAGCCAAGACAAAGGCCAGACCTCTAGATAAAGTTAATTCTTCACTACACAGTTTGGCAATGTGGGTTGACCCAAAGCTCACGTATGTGTAAACTCGTCAGGTTGTGGAAGGGTGTGGCAAGGAGGGAGAGAATGGGTAGTGGAACCAAAATGCTATGATGAAACCTTTGGTCACTTCCATGGTCCAAAACTGCATGTGCTGAGCTGTGCTTTACCAAGAGCCCAGGTAAGAGGTGTCACCAGGTAGAAATGAGATTATTGAGCATATTTGGTCAGGACATCCAATCTCTAGGCTTGCCACAGTTTTTACATTCATGTAGATCACTAGTGGCTGTGAATCCATAATCTAAGTTTCCATCCTCTCTCAACCGAAAACAGAAATGCCTAATGATGTCAGAATAATAAACGTTGCTAAAACAAATTCTCAAGCTCTCAATCTTTTATAGTAAGTGTATGTGTGCGTGTGCATGTGTGTGTGTGTGTGTGTGTGTGAGAGAGAGAGAGAGAGAGAGAGATAGAGAGAGAGAGAGAGACAGAGAGAGAGAAAGAGAGAGAGAGAGAAGGTTTGGAAAATTGTCAGGTTATCTCCAAATAGTTAGCATTTGCATTTTTATGTGCTCTGAGGTGTGCATCTGCTCACTAAGACACCCTGATTTAGGAAATTGTAATCTTGTTCTGCTCTTCAATGAAAGCTGGAACAGGCAGTTTGTCTTCGGAGCTAATGCAAAACAAGAGCCTAAACTGCTGTATATTTTCTCAAATTCTCCAGGTGACAGGGACTGGGTAGCTTCTTGGATTTCAAAGGGCTTCTCTTCATGAGAAGTAAGTGCAAGGAGTTAGGGTGTTACTTAGGGTAGGAATGGACCAAGGAGATGCTTCTCTCAGATCACCTGGAGGCAAGAGAAAGCAGATAAGTGGCACTGAACACCATGGGGTGAAGGTAAGGGAAAGTTAATTCTGGGTGTTTTGTATTCCTTTATTACTTCTCCAGACTTTGCATCAGGGAGACTGTAATACTAGATTACTAGTCCCATGCTGGGGTGGTTTAGTGCAAAGAACATTGTGCGTGGACTCAGAAGAGCTAGCTTTGAACGAGACTGTCTCACCTACTAGCTGTTGTTATCCTTGGTCAATCCACCGAACATTCTACCTCTGTTTTCCCATCTGTAGAATGGCAATAAAAATATCTTAAAGGTCATTATCAGAATGGATGCAATAATGTATATAAAAATGTCTAGCACACTGACTTTCACATAATGAGTATTCAGTAAGTACTTCTTTTCCTTACCTTGCCTGCTTCCTCCTACTCCGGCACTGTATCATCTAAAACTTCTTGCTATGCTAAGGCTTTTGAGCAGCCACTTTGACACAGAATTCTGCATTGTCTCTAAAAGTCTAGTTCACCCTGCAAACCCAAATTCTGCTTAATTGCTTCCTTCTCACCATTGCTCTTGGCAAGCTCTATATGACTCAGTTTGAAGTTTAACCCTATTTGCCCCTTGTCAAGGGGACTGTGCTTGGGGGGTAAGCTGTTTCTGAGGAATTGGGCAATTTAGGAAAATTAAGTTTCAGGCCAGCCATGTGGCTCTGACAGCTTATACTGCTCAGTACTTAGCAATAATGGAGAAAATGCCAGTAAAAATGACAAAATGGCACAGCCCTGACCCACCAGGTAATTGTATATTGAATATGTCTTGGCTCAAACCAGGGATGATTTTGCTTAAATGAACTGAGGACAAAACTGCTTGTTGTAAGTCATATAAAACAAGACCAGTGCCCTGGGTAATTAAAGATGCAAACTAGCAGTGCAAGATGTTTGAAATGGAAGGTGAATATCACTGGCTTTAAAGGGGCAAAGGGAGGAGGGGGAAGACAATTTCTGTTTAATGAATTGACTTCAGGCACGTGTGTGGGCATCAGAAAAGATAGTCATTCAAATCCAACCCTATTTTTTTTATTGCAAGAAAAAAGATTAGAGATATTGGTTGTCCAGAGCCCACAGCTGCTCTTATCATCCTGCAGATGCACAGAGAGGAGCAAAGAAGGTAACGAATTTGAGGAGATAAGTACAAAACCACAGAGTGAATTTGTGCAGGAATAAGGATTAAAGCCATTAAGTGCTTTAGTCACTTGATCCTGCTAATCTTTGTTCTCTAATGTGAAAAATTCGTGGGCTTTAGGAGGAGAGTACTATAGGTCCTTACATGAAGTCAGGCATGGCTGTCATCGTGTAATCCCCACAAATTTGCACCCTATCTTTCCAGTAATCAGAAATAGGCAGCTGGGGAAGGCAAGCAGAGAGATTAGCTCTCCATTTCCCAGCAGATTGTGTTTTTGTGTTGCAGCGTCTTTAATTACTGAGAAGTAATTCACTGAATAGCACCCTAGTGGCTTGAAAGAGTTAATGCAGTTTCTAGAAGTGTCTAACCTTCTCCCAGGGAGTAGCTTAAATACAGAGAAAATCTGCCTCAATAAATACTAAGCAATGAGAACCAACTGATAAGGGTCAAACTCCACAAAACAAAATTGAACCAATGGCCCATTTAATCCAGTACTTTCTCAATAAATCCCTTTTCACCGTAAAGCACTTTTTACCCATTAATTTCCATGAATTGATGGCCATTCTTCCTCAATCCTTTGAGGTCAGGTCAATATCTACTTATTCCTTTCACTCATTCCATCCATCCCTCCATTCATCCATCCATCTTACTGAGCATCTACTGTGCAAGGTTCTGTGATAAATAAGAAACAGACGTTTTCTGGAAAGAACTCACTGAAAGAGAAAGATGGGATGAGAGGGAAAGACATAGCCTGTAGAGAATCTCTTCCAGAAGTCCTCATGCACCAGCATACCCCCACAGACTGGGCAAGCTGCTCCCCTTATGTACTCCTACTTGACTCCATGCTCCCTGTATCCTAGCACTGATCACACTGTATTGTAATTTTCTTTTTATTGCCTGTCTCCCCCTCTATGCTATGGACCCCTTGAGGGCAAGAACTCTGTTTCATTCATATTTTTGTCTTCTGGTGTCTAAACCAAGTACTAACGCTAAGAAGTTGATGATAAATCTTCATTGGGGGATGCATGAATGGGATACATTATCTGGCCATGCCAGCTATGCAAAACATATATCCACATACTGCCCTGATATTTTTAAGAGGTAATAGCTGGGGATGGCTGCAGAATCCCAAGCTGTGCTATTTGCTATTTGACTCAGACAAAATTTAAAATTTGTGTGTATGGTACACTTTGAGAATGAGAATTGTAAATTTACCATGGATATACATATATACTATACACAGATTTTTTTTATATGTGTGTGTGTATACTTATGTGTGTGTGTATATATATGCATCCTAGATTCCTTCCTTTACCTTACAAACTATATTCAATCAATCCTTATGTCCTATTTATTCTACCACCTTCATATCTTTAAAATCTGTCTATTTTTGTCCATCCTCACTGCCACTACTTTAGTATAAGACACCACTGTCCCTCACTTAGTTTACAGCAACTGCTCCAGTCTTGCTAGATTCCAGTCTTGCTCCTTCCTCTCCCATTCTGTTCTCCATGTTGAAGTCAGAGTGTCTTTTAAAGTGCATCTGATTATACCTGTGCCTTACTTAAACCCTTAAGTGGTTTCCAGTTACACATAGGATAAAGTCTTAACTTGTTAGCGTGGGGTACAAAGTCCATCATGTTCACCTCTCTAGATTCATCTGTTAATTTCCCTGCCTAGAGACCCTGAGTGCACCATGCTCTGTCTTGCATCCCAGCCTTTGTGTCTCTTGGTGGGATACCCTGTTCCAGCCCATCCCAAGCTCCATCCCTTTCCCTCTATATACTCAACTAAGTTCCATCAGCTATTAAAAAAAATGTCTTCATTCAAAATTCCTTTCTTGAATGTCCACTCTCCTTTTCTACCTCCGCAAACACATGTGAGCTATATGTCAACTCTTTGTCCTCCCATATCATCCTTTTGTCTTTTTTCACACTAAAGTATAGATGCTTCATTGCTTCTCTATCTTTCTAGTTGTTTGATAGCACATTATAAGTCTTACTTAGTTAACAATGTATTCTCTAATACTTAGATTATCGTGAAGTGCAAAACACTTAAGAGTTAAGATAAATCAATGACTGAAAATAAGAAAAAGGCTCAATAAAGGGTAAGTTCAATTCCTATTTTTCCCCAAACTGGGTCTTTCATAAGTGGTCTTTCATTTCATATGGACTTTTGCTAAATTTTCATTGATGGACAAATTAGAAATAGAAGAACAGAACATTCTGAACATCTTTGGTGTGTTAAGTGCTTGTTTCTGAAGACACTATACCAAAATTTTGAAAAATAGGGTGAACAACTGTCCTGCTGGACCTAGGACTGTCCTTAACATCCTACCTCCCAGGAAAGCCCTCCGTCCTGGTTTTAGCCATGAAAGTCTTGCATCCTGGGAAATCCCTCAGTCCTAAGCTAACTGGGCAAACTGGGACAGTTGTTTACTTGAGAAGTCTCATGCCTTGGAGGTTGTCTTCTTAGTACTTCTGCCCCAGTTAGTTATACAACCTGCAGCACCGTCAGGGGATGTAGCTGGATGACAAACTTATAAACCATAGTGTAAGCTGAGGCTCTCTGGGATCATACCAACTTATTAAAAGATGGGAAGGTAGAGGACTTAGTGGTATCCTCACAGTAGTCCTATGAGGTAACCGGTGAAGCGGAAACAAATCCATGATAGGGCATCTGCCAAGCTCCTTCTGCTGGCAGCTAGCTGTGAGGGTGGCAGGAATCCTAGGCTGGCACTTGGAAGACCTTGGGGAATCTTGAGAATCCCTAAAGCTAGTTGACTTTGGGCCAGTTGTTTACTCTCACTGAGCCTCAGTGTATTCATCTGCAAAATCAGACAGTGCTTTCCTATATGCATCCCAGAGTTATTGGATGTTCAAAAGGATAGTGTGTGTAAGAGCAATTTGGAAGCCACTAGTGCTCTACAGATGGAAGGGCCGCTCATTATCCTGTATCAATGCTATATGAACACAGTCTGAGTTTTTTCCATTAAAAGTTATTATCAGTATGGTTCTAGAAATGTCTGCTCTTAAGCTTATAAAAAGGGCCTGTGCAAAAACAAGAAGCAAATCTGTAAGCGCATGATACACACCTGCAAATATCTGAGGTCTTGGCTGTGACACGGGGCTAGCTAGTCATGAAAAGTAGTGTCTTCCAGATATATAGCCTGGGATCATCTCTTTTACAGAATTGAATTCTACAAATTACACAATAATAATCTGACGACCTGATCGTTATTCTCAGTGACATTTGACAAAGTTGGCTTCCTACCATACACAGTATGAATTAAATTTTGAAAGCTGTAGCAAAATTTAACATCTACTCCTTTATTACTTTAATGTTTTTATTTTTTGTGTTATTTTTGAGAAGCACAAGGTTGCATTGCTATTTTACTCTCTTTCTGCAAAATCACAGGAAAAATATCAATTCTGATGCTTTTTCCCTCATAGTATTTTTGAAATATAAGAATTATAAGATTCTCTAGATAGAACATAATACACTACATAGTGCAGAAAATCTATGTCATCCCTCCTCACCAGCTCACCTCCCCCACACCACAACATACACTCAGTTACACCGTAATGTGTTCGCACCAAAGAAAATTACTGACCCCATGATCTGAACAACAAAATGTTCTCAAAATGTATTGCCTCATCTGTTAGGTTTGATTAAACCATTTATCAGCAAAAATAAAAATTGCTTTTCTTTGCTTAGTATGTCTGGAGATTCAGGAGTACTTTATGGGGCTATTGTTATCTCAGCATTTGTAGTTGAATTCCATACAATCACCCATTTATGATAATATGGAGGTGAGCTTAAATTAGGAGGGAGATTGTCTTAATTCTTCTACTGCCCTGTTTGTCACATCTGGGTGTGATTCTGACTATATTGCTGGCCAGATTAGACTATCTAGAAGCAAGCAGTTGTATAGTTTATTTGTGTGTGTGTATAACATATATATGAATATATTTGCTTCTCTTAAGGAAATCATCTCATCACTCCTCCATCCATAATATATATTCATTGAATTTTTCCACCTATGGAGATGGATTTATGGCATGTGCTTTCTCACCTTACTGAAATATCTGACTAAAATTAGGAATGTAGCCAGACATTAAATAGCATAGTTTCTCCTTGTGTAATGCGCATGGATCCCCAGGGCCACTAAATTGCTACCTTCCTCCTTTTACCTCCCTCCCCTGCTCAGTGGAGTCAGTGGCTCCAGTGAATGTGAATTAGATGGTTGCACAGTTTGATCCTCTATGAATCTATAAGTGTTATGTGACTTCACACATGTGGTCAATTGTGATAAGTTCCTAGATAAAGTTACATTTGGCATGGGATTATTTGAGCAAATGGTATTCAGCTGTCATTATAGACACGGTGCCAGAAGAATGTATGAGACCAACACTGTATGTATGTAGTCGCACAATTGAACAATAGTTGATTCTTTTTGAAGTTTCCAATGAAGTTTGTAGATGATATCAGTAAGATTCATTTATTCTAATATTTATTAAGTGGCTACAGTGTGCTGGGTAATGTGCACATCTAGAGACGAGAAGATCAGGAGACACAGTGCCTTGAAGAGTTTAACATTGGGAGAGCTGCCAAACTTGCAAATAAACACTTACCAATGATGACTGCCATCAATGAGTGTTCAAATTATAGCAAGAGCATAGGTGTAGAAGAATCACAGTTTTCCTGGAGGTTGTCAGGGAAGTTTTCTTGATGGGAATAGAATTTGAATTGAGGCTTCAAGGATGATTAGAAGTTTAAACAAAAAGGAAAAAAAAAAGAATGAAAGAAAGAAGAAAAGAGAATAAGAAGAAAAGAAAAGAAAAAAGGCACTTCAGGAGAAGAAAAATGTCCCAGGGTCTGGAGACAAAAGAGAGTGTGGTTGTTCAGTACTTCTGGATATTAAAGTGCGTGTGTACATGTGTCAGGGGGACTCACTGGGAAGATGCTCTGGGCTGGAGGGGACTACATGCCGGCGTGCAAGCTTAATCAGATTGTGAACAACTTCGGGTGTCAAGCAAAGGAACTTAACTTTCATGCTCTATAACAAGGGTCCCCAACCTATGGTGAGTTGTATAATTATTTCATTATATATTACAATGGAATAATAATAGAAATAAAGTGCACACTAAATGTAATGAGCTTGAATCATCCCCAAATCATCCCACTCTCCCTGGTCTGTGGAAAAATTATCTTCCATGAAAATGGTCCCTGGTGCCAAAAAGGCTGGGGACCGCTGCTCTCTAAGAGATTTTTATCAAGGGAGATGTTGTGACAAATGGCAGTTGCAGGGTAGCAATTACACATCTCCAATAGCCTAGCTGTAACCTCCCCTGAGTGACTATAAAAGCGAGGGGTGCCCTTGGGAATATGTTGAATATAAGTGAAAAAGAGCTGAGATTACTGTTTTGGCAGTTGTGAGCTGCTGAACGCACTTGAGAAAGGGCACATGGGGTCAGATTTACATGTTCATTTTCATAACGAGGAAAAAGGCTGAGAGAGGTTAAGTGACTTCCCCTCAGGTTAAATATCTGGTGACGTTTCAGGCAGGATTTCATTCAGGTTGACTAAATGCACTAGTGATCTTTTCATCTCACTAAAAGACTGAAGAGAAGACTAACAGGGACAGGGCGGATAAGGATTCACAGCATAGAACAAAGGTGTGACAAGCTGAGCGCTGGGTTGTTGCACAGAGTAGAAAAGGAACCAGATCTTAAGGGGAAATGTAGAACCCTCAGAATACTAGAGAAGACAATAAGATGGGCATGTGGTAGAAGGTCGAAGATTTCTGGTTAAGGAGCTATTGCCTAAGGGGAAGTTTCTGGAGAGTTGCAGCAAAGTTCAGAGGAAGTGGTGGTCGGGTCCTAACATTAAGCATCAGTGACACTAACAACTAATTTCTCCATCAATTACAATGCTGATTTTGATCTGAATGATCTAGTTGGAGGATTGGGAGCTCAGAACCACTGAGGCGGAATTCAGGGTAACACAGTTCCCACTCGTCCTCTAAACATTGTCATTAGTCTTTAGAAACAGCGGAAGTTCCAAGGGCACTGACTCGGAGAATGGTGCTTTCTGGGGAAGGTGTTGCAATTCGGTGACTTACTCCATTCTTAAAGTGCACAGTTTTTTGTGTCAAGGATAGCTCATAAGTACTGCTGCATTAAACTACACAGGGGGTGTGGCCATCAAAGAGGAAGCATTTCAGAGTCAAAAGCAACTGTCTGGGGACAACAACTCATTGCTCAGTGGGCTTTGTCTTAGACCTGTCACACTTGGACTCCTCAGTTCAGATCTGGCCTTGACCCAGTAATTCTGTGATTCAATTACTCTGAACCTATTCTTCATTGGTTTGATATTTTGGCAAAGCTCAACTCTCACCATGGCCTTTGATTTATATCCTTGCCTAACACATCAGCTTGACACATTCCAGAAGCTTCTTTTTTCTATTCCTTGAGGCTCTGGAAGCCTGCAGTGAGCAAGAACTGGTGTATTGGAGATACAACATATCACTCCATTTATCATATGCCAAAAATATGAAAACATTTTTCTCAAAGTTTACTGAGATGTTTCAATGTTTTGCATACGGAGAGTATGGACCCTAAAGTGCACTGGTGGTTAAACATCGTGTTGCTTGTTTTTGGTTTTCGTATTAATATTTTCCTTGGACACATTCCCTGCCCTAGACATCATCTGTAGGACCCACAACTTTTCTCCTTGATTGTTAGGAGACTATGAATACACGGCATAATACTTGATTAAACTGTGTGGAGTTCCTTTAACCTGAAGGAACTATCTTGGCTTAAAGATAAATGGGGAAACCTAAATGGAAGGGCCTCGTCTTGTGCCAGCCACACATTAGTAACTTATTGGCAGGTTTCTTCATCACAGCCCCAAATCCCCCCAAACCCTTCCCCTCAAATCATTAAGGTCAATAACATGTTGAAGAATGGAGTAATTGGGATTACCAATATTTTAATTGCATTTTGCCTTTTAGATTTTGAAAGTGAGTAAATGGGACTGTTGCATCTTGCTTTTAAAAAAGAATGTTACTCTCTCTCTCTTTTTTTTGGTTTACTTTCTGAAAAACAATCTGGCTGTCGAGTTCTGATTAAAGGTGAGGCATGCTTCAATATGCAGGGATGAGATATTAGAGGAAAAGATAACGCTTGAAACCACACTTTTAACATTCAATTTCAGTGCTGTCCAGAACGACTATAAAACCGGAGAAAGGTGAGTAATAGATTTGACAGCTATGCTCTAAAATGGACCTTATTAGTGAAATATAAATTATAACCAGGCATTTCCTATCAGCACCCTGTGCAGTTAATGATAAGCAGTCAATGAGATTTATATACCCTTAGCATTTTTATAATGAGTCTGTTGCTTTGATGACAGTTTACTGTCAAACATTATGCTTAGAAATTTATAGCATTTGATTCAAATGAATAGACAGTTTAGCTTCATTGCAATCTGTTCTGATTTTGCCTTTTCATGAGGCTCACAGTTTCGCTTCTCTCTCTTTTTACCTTTTCTTTTACTTCTCCAGATGAAACCCTCAAACACTACACTGGAAATGAAGTTTTGAAGTGGGTGCACATTGACCAGCAGAAAGCATGTGATAACTTGAGGGGAAAAGAGTTCAATGAATTCCAAGAACAGGCATGAGGAGTCTAAAGAGGAGGCTTGTTACGCTAAGTATTAAAAATTTACAGACACACTAGGATGGTGGCTGTACGGAAGTTATGTAGTATAATAGCAAGAGACTGGGTGGAGAGAAGCGTTTTTAACCATGTGAGGGGGTGGCCCATACACATGTGTAGGGAAGATAATATCTCATTCTTTCCTAAAAAGAACTGCACATTCTTTTTAGGAGAACCCCAAGTTTACATTCTGAGAACCCCAAGTTCTCACAACTGCTCACAGCCCTGAGGACAAGCTCTTGATCAGACAAGTGTCCAATCAAGGCTTCTCACAGATTGACTGCAGCTGGACAGGGCATGGTAGGGTGATTCTGAGGGACACTTGACAGAGCCCTCTGCCCTCATAGGGTCATTTTGCCGTGCAGTTCAAGTGTACACAGCTGTTGGATCTGACCGCTGCTCTGCACAGCAGGGAGTGTGACTTTGGGTAGCAGGTGCCTGATTTTCAGGAAATAGAACTGCTGCTCAGAAAATGTGGTCCTTCAGGTGGACAGGCTCTGAAGACAGGCATATTCCAAAGGTGGTAGGATTAGAATAGTACTTATGCAGCATTTTAAAAGTTGGTCAAATGGGCTGAAAGCATTCTTATCTCATATTCTATGCTCTCTGTCCCATTTCAGACCCTTGAAGCCTGCCCTACCTACCCAAGCACCACATGTCCACCGGCTCAGAGGAGTGAGCTGGAAACAGGCACCTGTGTTTGAGGATCAGGAGGGCTGCCACCTGCGTGCCACCTGTTCTTGTTCTCACTTCATCTCTATCCTGACTCTGAAATCTTGGCCCTAATGTTTCTCAAGACTGGCCCTTTGACTTCAGTACGGACAATCGTTCTGTTTGTTGAGTCTTGGAATTTCTGAAAGAACCCAGAGCTGGCTTGTTTCTCTGTCTTTTTGCACACGTGCCTTCTGATCAGAATGCCTCCTGGATTAGGAGCCTGAACCTTGTCAATGACTATTTCACTGGCACTCAACCCCAAGGACCCAGCAAGGACGTGAGTGGACATTCCAGCACATGCCTTTTTAATAATGCTTTCAATTATGATGACAGCATCACTATCTATTTAGCCCAACTGTGCTCCAGGCTCTGTGCTGGGTATTTTACATATGTTGCTTTCTAGTGTTACTACAACCTTGTGAGGTCATGTTACCATCCACATCTTACAAATAAGGGAACTGAATTTCTGAGATGTGTCAGAGCACGGGTTCAAGTTCAAAGATCAACATTCTTTCGGAAATATTAGAATCATAAGTGGGAGGTGATATAATTCACAAAAATAAGGAACTCTGATTTTTCATGCCCCCATCCATCTTACTGTCTTGTTTAGAGGTCTCAGCTGGTAAATTTATCTTTCTTTTTCATGAGGATACTGTTTTATGTGATCATTCTTGCCTCCAAGCTGATTGATGACAAGTGTTAAATTTAAATAATGCCACATTTAGGAAAGAAGTGGGGAGGACGTTTTAGAATTCTCTGAGGCTCAAGGCAGGCAAAACAGCAGACTACCAGGGATGAGAAAGTCACCCTTAAGAAACTAGTAAGTTGGTAGTTTTGCTGTATTCACAGGAAAAATTCCAATGTCGCTTCTATTAGGAGAAAAGACACTGACAGTGGCGGTCTGTGGCATGCACTTTAAAATTATAGCACCACAGTGAAAACAAGCATTGAGGAGGAGTGGTTGTCAGGGAGAATTATGAAAGCAAGTGAGTGCCATGGTGACAACTTTGGAAGACATTAAAGGGTCTTAGAAGGGTCATGGACAGAAGGTAACATTTCTCCAGTGTGCCCCAGGGGTCATGTAGCTGAAGGCACACAGCCCCGGCGACTGTCCAGAATGCTGAGTGGAAGGCTGGGAGCCAGCGAATGAGAGGCACAAACTTTGCTATCAGGAGCTTAGACTCAGGCAAGATGTGTGATCAAGTGGTTATTGCTCAGACTGGGCTAGAAAATCCTTTCTAGCCAAGGACCAACATTCCTTTAATATAGCACAATATGGGCACGGCGCTCTCTGTCAGTCTTTTGGGCTTTTGAAATATAATATTACCAAAGTCACTGACATTTTATTCATAGAAGATGAAAAATAATGCATTGATTATCAAATGCCTTTTCATAAACATCATATTCATGTATTTCATATAGCCTTTCTCCAAGGTTTAAAAAAGCAACTTGTCCTTAGAAACCAGGAGAAGGCACGTGGAATGGTTCTAAATGAAGATATTAATATTCACATTATAGCTAAACCTTGCTAATTTGCACTAATGACTAGGAAACCTATTGCAAATTACCAAATTAGTGAGTAAGCCAGCAACCAGGATTTCAAAAAACCCAAAGACAGCACCAGAAAATGAACCCTTTCCCATAATTTCATCAATGCAATTGAATTTTAACTACTGAGGGTAATTTGTAGTCTATATTTTGTCTATCTTGCAAATCTATGTGCATTTTACAGAGCAGTGGTGGGGCTATTAAAATAAAATTCATTTTTTTTATATGTGGTTGTGATTAAGAAATGTATGTAAAACAAAATAGAACCCTTGGAAAAAGAAACTAAAGATTTGTCCAAAGGATTTTTATTTTTTAATTGTAATACCAGACATAACTGTGTTCATTTCCTCTTCTAGTTATCAAACTGAATATGCAAAAGCTTAATGAAATATTGCACAAAAGACCCATAAGCATCAGTGAAATCTCTCAACTAACCAAGCACATTATTTGTGAAAGAGATAATTTTCTAAAGCACAATTATGTGAAAATGGAAATTGGCAGAGGGGGACCGAGGGTGGGAGTCGCGGTTTTGTTGGCAGCAGCATCCCAGATCTACAGCTTGTGACAATGGAAGGGGCTTAGTGAATAGCACCTAGGACCAGCCATGACCTACCCATTAATGTGTTGTGTTTCTTCTTCTTATTCTCAATAAACTTTCACTTTCATATCTAATTTTGTATTTGTGATTTTTGTGTTCTTTTTCATAATTATGTAATTTCTGCCCTCACAAAATCTGAATCCTCCCTGGTTGTTGGAGCCAAGGGTCTCTGACTTCTTCCGAGGAGAGTTAGTGGAGTGAGAAGGGAATGGGCTGAGGGTAGAATCCAAGAACATGGATGTGTAAAGAAGAAGAATATTCTAAAAATGGAGACGGAACTAACTCTGGGCTTGGAGAGTTCCAGCAATGTAGAGATCTGTTCTTGTCCTCCTTCTCTTTTTACCCAGGCAGAGTTCTCTTCCTGTCTTCTAGGAGGGAAGAGGGCCTCTGCCTTCTCTGTCCCTTAAAAAGATCAGAGCTTCGGCCACCTGGATGGGGCTGGGCCGAGATCAAGAGCCTACTACATATACTATGGAATAAACGCTCAGAACCACCTGTCACTTGGAGTTTTGAAAATTACCCTTCACCTTGGTCCTTTCCATGGTCTTGGGGCTCTGGTAGTGATAGTTAAGCTTGGTTTTCTTACCTCACCTAGAAGGTCATGTTAGGAAGTAGAAACCAGATGCAGTTGGTCAACTGTTGGTCAGTGTTCCAACTAGATCTAGAATTGTTTAGACTTGACCGACTCCATTAAGCCCTCACAGCACCATAGCAGGTGTCCGGAAAGCCCAGCTCTGGGGAAAGTGTAGGCTCGAGGCTGCTGTGCTTCCCTGTGCATCCTCTTGACTACTGTCTGTACTTGTATAGATTTAGGGAGCTCCCTCTTTCCTCAAAAAACAGAGACTATAAAGGAGACTGCCTCTCTTAGATTGCATTAGACTGAAGATTAAAAGGGCTAGAGAAAAAACCCACCAGGTAAAACCACCTTTTACCCATTTGCCCTTAACCCACTTATTACATTGCAATGAGAGCCCGTGAATTTCAAATACAGCTCTGGACACGAAGGAAAACATACATCCCAGGCATGGAGATTGGGGACGGGAATCTTGCCATCATATATAACAGATTTCTATAAAATACCTTGCCCACATATGATTTAGCCACATACTTCTGGAAGCTAAAATAGAAACATGAAAGAGGCACAAATAATTATTCTATTTAAAGAACTTAGGATAGAAAGAATTATTCGTGTTCACGGCTAATTTTAACTTTACCTGAACTTTACACTGCACTCTGCTTGACAATATCACTGAGTCTCCATATTATCTGAAAGAGTAAGGAATATGAATAATATTTTTCAAGGGAAATGGGCTGTGTTTAGTGCTAAAATAATTTTTGAAATAAGAAAAGAAATAAAGCCTTTTCCCCCCTCAATTTTGTTTAAGCAGAATTTTATGAGTTATTCATTCATTTATTTATTTTATTTTAAAGCTTCAAGTATTTTAGAATGTGGAGCTTGCTGGCAGTACATTATGCTTTTCCGCTCTGCTTTTACAGCTTTGGTAACTTCCTGAGTTGTTTCCCTGGAGACTTGATGGTAATGGTCATAACAGGTAACTTAGTCTCCATCACTCTTACAAGGATGCAGTTCATGTGACTGGGTAAAAACTTCTCGTAATGAAATCCCATTCCAATTATTACCGTGTAGAACTTAAAGCATCAGCAGAATACACTAGGAACACTTCAGCATCTTTTTTTTTTCCATCCAACTCAGATATTATTACTTCTTAAACTTTCTTCTGTAGGAATCCATCAATGTCCTTTTTCAAATTCTCTAAAACACTCTCCAAAGAGGTTTCAGAGATAGGTAATTTTCTCTTATCTGAGTTTTTGTGGAATTTTAGTTCAAATTTTATTGTGTTTTTAAGAGCACTCTAGATGCCCATAAAAGATATTGAGTTGAGTTAAAATGCACATGATACAATGCATTCATAATCATAAAACATTCTTTAGGAAGAACAATCAGAGTCATCATTCCTTTATTCAGAAGAGAGGCTACCCAAGCTCTCCTTAACACTTTCAAAGTTTTGAAGAACCAATGCCTTTAGCTGGTTGTAATGAAATTTTCACAAAAGATGTTGAAAGTGTTTATAATATGCATTAACAAATAGACATGGTGAATTCCCTCAGAGTTGAGGATAGAATGTCAGTTTTTGGAATCCCTCTGGACCATGACAATTTGATCCCATTAATGTCTTGATTCTGTTAAGATGGTGAAAGGAGGGTTTTTTTTTCTTTCTCATTGTGAAATAAAATGTCCTGCTATGAAGCAACACTCTGGCAGAGCAGTCACAAAAGAAGAGGCTAATGGATGTTTTAAAAAATGTTTGCTGAGACTTAGCAAGTGTACTTAGTTGTTTCATTATACCTGTACTCTATATTCAGGTTTGGGAGTGCTAGAAGATGACAGTACCTGCATCTGTTTCTTCATTTTTTTCTTCGTATATCTAGGTGTGTTTTTAAAAAGAAGATAAGAATTGTTTCACTGCAGTTATCTTCCATTGAAAGACTTCTTTATTCAGCTCTGTCTTCAACTTTTCCTCTTTCTTAATGGCTTTCGTGAAAAGCAATGAATGAAAATTCTTAAATAAGAACAAAGAAGGGAAAATTAACCTGCAGTCACCATTTCCTTGATCACTGAATTTCCAAACACAAAACAATGACACCAATAAGGACAAATTTTCGCTAAGATAACGAAATTATTTTCTAGGTGTTGTTTTTCACATTGTTGACTTAATTAAGATTAATTCTATTATCTAGTGACATCATGGTGTAGAATTCTGGCATATATGTGATGGTTAACAGAAATTCCTCCAGTTGATTATATGCATGCCATCTGCTTACAGGCTAATTTGCTCACATAAAATCTGGAGAAACATTTAAGGCCATTTAAAATCAATCCATTCATGAATCAAAATGTATTGGTTGATCACCTATTATAAAGAAGATACGATGCTATTATTTTTAAGGACACAAAGATGTGTTACACGTTGGCCTGTTTTCAAGCAGCTTATAACTGACGTAATTATGACAGACAAATAATCACATGTAGTAGTAAGAGAATGTCAAGTCTGACAGTACGGACTGCCAGAGAATGGTGAGCTCGCTGTGGGCTGTTGCAGTCAGAGAAGGCTTCCTGGGTTGCGCTTGATGCATGAGGCACAGATGAGCTATGGTAACTATGAGGTTGAAGTATGCATAGGTCTGTAAGAGATATAAGGGAAAGAAAGAAGAGAGTGAGCACTGCAGGCAGAGGGATTGGCACAATTTTAAAACCACTTCAGCATAAAGCTGCAGAGTATTTTGGTTGGTTGGGAAGGGCAGTGAATGGGCCAATCTGGAGATGTGGGGAATAACAGAAGAGAGGGGAGACAGTTTTAAAATGCTTGAAGAAAGCATTTATATGTTATTCAAACTAGGATTTTCAGCTATGATTTCAGCAAGTCAGGACAAATAAATTCCTGTGCAAGTGGGAATTAATCCTGTTGTCTCAGTACTTGGTTCAACTTTCAGTAGACTGATGACTGGATGACTAAAAAGTACTAGCTAATGGTCTTTATTTTGTTCACCATGTTTTTGACAAGAGCAAATAAGCATACATTTCCTGCTCAGAGTGTGTCTACACGCTAGCTATTGTTGGTGGTTCTCAGCGGGAATACCTCCATGTGGGGAAGAACACATGGCCTTATATATAAGTTCACGGATAACACACGCATGTATGCAGATCCTTTTATATACAGTCGTCCCTCAGTATCTACGGGACATTGGTTCCAGGACTCCCTGAAAATACCCAAATCCACAGATAATCAAATCCCTTATATAAAATGGCATAGTATTTGCATATAACCTATGCATATCCTCCTATATACTTTAAATCATCTCTAGATTGCTTATAACACCTAATACGATGTAAAGGCTATGTAAATAGTTGTTATACTGTATTGTTTAAAGAATAATGACAAGAAAAAAAAGTCTGGACATGTTAAGTACAGATGTAACTATCTATTTTTTTCCCCCAAATATTTTCAGTCTGTGGCTATTGAATCCATGGATATGAAACCCCTGGATATGGAAGGCCAACTGTATATGTATTTTGGACAGAGAGTTTATTTAGGAGTTGCTGAAAATCCTGTTGGATGGTAAACAGCCCTTGCTTCACTATGCCCAGGGGAAGGGTTTTCTTTGATATGCATCTCCTCCTGTTTTGTACAGGCATTTTTGATGATGAAAATGAATGGACCAACCATGCCACAGTCTGTTCATTTCTTACAAATATGCGTGGTCTTTGATCACAGCTCTAGGCTATAATCTATAATTAACCTATATTCAAAGACTGCCTGTGAAAACCACCAAGGTTTTTTTGTTTTCGGGGTGAATTCTGTGAGCAAGTGTCACTAACCACCACCAACTTTTCTAATGCCAAAGCCAAGAACATGTATTAAAATAATACTACAGTAATTGATTCAAAAGGATTCTTAATTTACAGGTAGAACCACTACATCTAATCTTGCCTTTCACAATGTACTACTGAATACAATTATTTAAAGTCATTTGTCTGGTGAGTTACTGAACATTTCATAACAAATCATCTTTTCTGGGAAATAATTCACTGTGAGACATATTGATGACAGGTTTGGATTTTAGAAAACGGTAATTTATAGCATCAGCTTGGCTGTCTTGATGACCTTCACTAAACTGTACTAGTATTTTACTTATTCTTCCCTCTTCTTTGCCTTCCAACATACCAGAGAATAATTCATATCCTTGCTAACCTTTGCAAATGATTTCCCCAAAGGTTTCCCTTCATCAATATCAGAGAAAACTAACCCATTGTCATCATCTTTTAAAAAGTAATTAGCCATGAATAATTGCTCCATCCTGACATCTTTCTAACTGAATTGATTTTCCTTTTCTTTTATTTGAAGGTAGATCTATTATTGTGGCCGCAATAGAAGGCCATCACCCTTTTATTTTCCCATTTCTTCCTCTCTGCTTTTCTGTGAACTGTGGATTACACTAGGCTTGCAGAGTTTAATGCCATGCAGGCATCCCCTAGTTTTATTATGCATTCTATTCCAAAGTAGAAGAATGGATTTTTCTATCCAGCTTTATTAGATTCGATTTTGGAATATTTTACTTAATGGGTTGTTTTCATGGCAGTCCCTATGCAACATTTATATGGGAAACATTGTGCTACTCGATTAAAAATATCCCATGGAATATTTTTCCCCAGGATTTTTCTTGAAATTACTTTTTGGCTATGTAAAAGTAAAAAATAAAATAAAATAAAATAAAAATAAAAAATGACCATCTTACTGGGCATGAGTTGGTCACCCTGTAATACACTCCAGACACTCAAGTGCAATAATTGGAGGAGGGCCATGACAAAGAAGAAAGGAAAAATAAACAGCCCATGCCTGTATAGTTCCTGTTGTGAACGCCCAGATGGGAGTTTATCTATACGCTCTGCTAAGGAGCCACTCTGGAAAATTATTCAAAAGCTTTGGCTGCTACAGGCTCCAAGAGGTTGGTTATGCCTTTGCTCTGATAGTCTCCATTAGTCACTGATTTGCTTTTGGACACAATTTGAAGGATTAATTTTTATCTATAAATCCCTGTGAGGATGGGTCCTGGTTATCTTGGCAATAGTGTTTCTCTCCACTCTAAAGGCAACGTTTCACGAGGGAAGCTCCCTGATAGAATTATATACGATGAGAAGCCAGTGCTCTGTGCTTAAATAGGTAACCTTAATGTTGTGTGACTAGAATTTGGCAGTAAACAGGTATTTTATGTTCTGCCAAGATTTTATTATCAGATACACTCTCCCGTTAGCTATTTAATGAGACAAGGTCTTTTTTCCCCTTTTGCTATATTGCAGCATTGCTCAGATTTATGTCTGATTCAAAAGCAGCTGTTCCCAGTTGCTTCCTGGTACTTAAAGTCTGAACTATGTCTGGTGTTAGCAATTTGAAAAGCCTTTGTAGCTTGGATACTGATCTTATATGGTGCTGGTGGCTTGGTGAATACTCATGTAAGTAAACAGAAATGAAAATGTACACAGTTCATTAGTAGAGTGTTGAAAGCCTGGGATATACTCTGAATTTGAAACCGACTGAACCATAAAATCACTCGCTTTGTTGGCAAAGGGAATCTCTCTCTGCTTCAATTTCCTGAGTTAGAATATAGGGATTATACCATTTTCTAAACCTTGGCTTCTATGGAGAACGATAAAGATTAATCACTGGAAGTGGGATTGCAAATAGAAAATGCTCCAGAATGTGAAAGGAACTAATACTAATTAAAGCCATATATAGAAGAGGGTCTGTCCCTTAGTAATCTGAAAATCTCCTCAATAATCAAAATGTAGCTCAATGTGATCTTTTGCTATTTTGGTCATTTAGATAAGCATGTTGGCTTTTCATTGTCCTGGCAGCTTTTAAGAAAAGGAAACAAAATATGGGTATAACAAACAACATAGTAAAAAGATAATTTAACAAACTATATGCGTTCTCTTGTAATATCTTGTTACCTTCTTAAAAAATCTCAGGGATGTAATAAAGGAAGAAAGAAAAAATAAAGATAAGGCTGATAAGTAGCTTCTGGATCTAAAATATGATTATTTCCCACCAAACCTGGTCCTTGCAGGAGGTCACCACTACCCAGTCTACTCTGTCTGCCCGAAACATGGAGATTGCCAAGCTGTCCCTGTGTATTTATTTTGTGAATTTATTGAGAACTCACCATGTGCCAGGGCAGGCACTGTGCTAGATGGACAAGGCAGACAGGTTTCCTGCTCTTGTGGATTTTACATTCCTTGTGACAAAGAAAAGGTAGTAAATGAAAAACAGGCAAATAATGACACATTGCTCTGAGGTCTGGGAAAATAACAGATGAGGAGCTGAGGCAGGTGATAGTGCGGCACCTACTTTGATGGGGTGGTTCAAGAAGTCTGCTCTGAGGAGCAGACATTTAAGCTGAGGCTTAAAAAATGCGGAGGAGCTCTCCATGTGGAAATTGCCAGAAGAGTGCTTTAGGCAGAGGAATTACCATGTGAAAAACCTTAAGGTGGGAACAGAGCGAGAGCCTGGAACTGACATTCAGAGAGCAAGGCGGGGCTGGGAGCCTGTCTTGCTGGGAAGGATTCTAGATTTCCTCCCAAGGGTGCTGGGAAGCCTTTGAAAGGATTTAAGTTGAGGACTGCTGTAATCTGATTTACCTTCCAAATCTGGCTGCTGTGTGGAGAATGTACTAAGGGTTCCTCCTCCTGAAGAGCTCTTGAATGTGCTCATTTCTTTCCTCTTCACTGCCACCAGCTGGGTGCTGGCCAGCGTCACCTCTCACCTCCCTAAGTGCAGTAGCCTCTTGACTAATCTGCTCATATCCACCCTTCCTCCCTTTAATCCATTCTCCACACTGCAGCTAGAGTGATCTTTGCACAATGCAAACTCAATTTTATTCCTCTCCTGCTTAGAAGCCTGCAATAGCCTTCCACTGCTCGCAGGATAAACTCCGTGTATCTCTCACTTACTGAATGAAGCCTACACTGGCTCGGCCTCTGCCTGCCTCCCCGGGCTCTGCGGAGCCGGCTCTTCTTGCCTCTTTGGACTCCAGTCACAAGAGGGTTTCTTTCTATTTCCTGAATGTGTGGATCATGTTTCTCTCTGCCTCAATGCCTTTGCACATTCTTTTTTCGTTCACCAGAAAACTCTATCCTCCCACCCTCGCAGCTCCCAGTTCCTCTAATTCAGTGGTTCTCAAATTTAATGTGCACCACAATCAGTTTTTCCATTTCTAAAATGGGATAATACTACACATCTCTCTAGGGACATTGAGAGGAGTATGTAGCTTAATTCCTGAAAAGTAGGAATAAAAAATAAATGTTCCTTAACGTCCATATTTCCTCCCTCTGTTGCCATCAGGGTGTTCAGAGTTGGGATTTTGTAGTGAGGCAGTGAGAAGCATCCAAGCGTTAGGTCCCGGAAACCTCAGGTCCAAGCAGAGAAACGACTGCGGTGTGGGGTGCTTGGTGCGGGACTCCAAAGGCCAGTCAATCCTCCTACCAGTGCCATCTCGTTGTGCTTCACAGAATGGGATAGTCGGCACACCTCTACCTCTTAGGGCTGTGAGGACTAAAAGAGTAAATACATGTAAAGTTCTATGAACAGTGCCTGCCATGGTACTCAGACATGTTTACTGTTTTTTTTTTTTAAACTATTATTCCATTTTTCTATTTCCGATATGCTG
Source organism: Propithecus coquereli (assembly GCF_000956105.1). Lineage (NCBI taxonomy): Eukaryota > Metazoa > Chordata > Mammalia > Primates > Indriidae > Propithecus > Propithecus coquereli. The sequence goes on along the minus strand of NW_012134969.1, from coordinate 2,048,962 downwards.
CTTGTTCAAAGAATTGAAATGACCGCAAATAGTGTGCTTAATTTTAATTTAATCAGTTGAGTACAGCATGGAGATATTGGAGCTTCTCCAGGATAAAAAAATAGAACCAAAACCCTGGGACATTAGAGTGACTGAGCTTGGGCCTCAGCATGTGGCCTGTCTATAGCGCGTGGAGCCCAGAACTGTAGGCTGGAATCATGTACCTGGGCTCCAGCTGGCTATGCCCGGCTTTGGGTGAGCCCCCTTGCCTGGGGAGGGCTACGCTATTGATGTCATGCCCTTTTTCATCTCTGTGACTGTGGACATGCTATTGCCTCCACTTAGAATAAACGTGTCCCACTTTTGCTTTGATATCATCTATTTTTCTTTCAAGACTCAACCCAACTGTCACCAATTCCAGAAACTCTCCAGGTGACTGAGGCCGCATATACTTCCCACTGCAATTTGGGCTTCTTTCTATTGGAAGACTGATTATTATGGGTTGTAATTGTGGAGAGTAGGTGTTGTTTACATTTCTCTGGCCCTCACTAAACCATAAGCAACTTGAAAGCAGCAAGCCCTTGTATTGCCATTGCGTAGGACAAAACAGACATTCAAAATAAGCTTGCTGAATGTGACTTTATCCGAGTAGCTTTTTTTCTGATTGGAGAAATGGAGCATCAGGAAACACTAATTATCTGGCTAGAATGGGACTACAGAAAAAATCAGAACCTAATAGAGAAAGGATTTAGAAAAGAAAAACATCATTGAAAATAAAACATGAACCTACTTTACAATTTTGCCTAGAGTTAAAATGTTAGAACAACTTTATTTACATACTTTTCCAAGGAGGCACTTCCATGATACAAACGGTGGGCTTCAACAGAAATGTTATGCTGCGTCCTTAACAGAAATGACCACACAATCTTAATTATAGAGTGCGTTTTTATCTGTAGACAGAAAACCTATATAGGATCTCTTGATACTCCTTCTCTCCACAACTCACCCTTTACTTATATATTGATAACATATACCAACTATATGTATTAATATATTTCAGAAAATGACAAACAAGAGAATGATAGCAAAAAGTAGCACACCTGGCAAATGCAATTGAAACTTGACAAGTGTCCACCTAGCAGAGTAGAGCACCCTGTTCAGGCCCATGCATTGAGAAAGAAGCTTGTCCTACAAAGTAGGTGACCTCTGATTGGCAGGTACGATGAAGCAATTATTTGAAATGCTTATTGTTTGTATTTCCTTTGAAGAAGAAGAATCTTGGTCCTGCAGGCTGCTCACTGAGAACTTAAGAAACAGATGTAGATGCTGAAGGCATAGGATAAACATGAGGCTTTTATTCTTGCTTACCCCCATGTTTTAAGTCAACTAGCCCTGGAGGCTGAGAGGTCTCCAACCCATCCCTGCCTGCCGTCTCTGGCAGCTGTTCTTTCTTTAGCCAGACTAGTTGGCACTGCACCATGTGCATGCATCTCAGCACAGGATGTCTTCTGCACAAATTTGATATTTTGAAGATCCAATTTTGTGTGCTCAGAAAATAAACTTGGGGGAATTCATATGTACACTGGCTTGGTAGATTCAGCATTAACGTTTTTTTGAGTTATAAACCCAAGTCCCACCTCCAAAGTACAGTCATATATAAGAATGGACATAAAATTTCTTTTTGAGGCTCCGAGCTTCTACATCATTGGCTTAGATCTGTTAATTTAGCTTTCCCCTCTCTGAAGTCCAAGAACCACCATTCCAACCTAGTGACTCCCTACCCTCAATGGTACTTCCCTTCCCTTTCTCTTCTGTTGAGGAGATCCTTAGGTTGGGATCTGTGTCTTTTTCTAATCTATTCCAAACCACTTAAGCACAGTGCATTACACATTAAGGTTAGTTCACAGATCATTTGAAATAAATACGAGAATTGTTAGGCAGACATACAGCCTTAGACAGGAAATGTAAAACACATTTTGACATTCTAAAGCATAAATTTTCAATTCAAGATATTTTAATATACAAGAAAGAGCAAATCCACTAAATTCATTTATATACTTAATAAATAACGTACACAAAGGCAGTACAGATTCCATTCCTGACCTTTGTCCCATTACTGTTTTTTCTCTCATTTTTAACTATATTATTTATGAGTAGGTAATGTTTTGACACTTATAGCTCTGATATTTACCTCTGAGCATCATCCCATATGTTACACCTTTTTAGGTCCTTTTTAAAGAAAAAAAATACAATATTTTTATTATTGACTAAAATGTACATTTAAAGTCTTTGAAGACAATAAAATTGAAGGATTTCATCCCATTTAAAATTGGCCAGAAGATTCTACTATCTATATTTGTCCACCTATTACCTCTTTATATACATTGTCACCAGACACACATACATCAAGGATCAAGGACACTGTCCAGCTTCATTTTTTCCATGTTATCTTAAATCATTTCATAATAAGTCAATGAATAATGATAACAAATGATCTCCTAGCTAAAGGCATCTATCAGCTGCATAAACAAAATTTAGGAAGTACATTCTTATTTGGAAACCTGTGGATGGAACTTTCAGAGTCTAATGTGAAGATACAAAGGACACACACATTACCAAAGAGGGAAAGACCAGATGGCCATTGGAACATGTTAGAAGAGATAGAAAAATCTTGATTGTAGAGAGAGAACACAAAATTAAAACTCTTCTTAAATACCTGAGAAGATAGCTCTCAATTTTCTGTGAATTAATTGTGAAATTATTCTATCAATCTTTGGTCCAACTCTTAATGAGCACCACTTATTAATATTTTATGAAATTTCCTGTGGGTACAAAACATGGATTTACAGATGGTAAGAATGTTTATGAATCATTTTCAATGATTGTAAATGTTGAGGTTAAGGAACATCAGGGAAGAAGGGTGAGGAAGGGGCAGACCCTGGGATGGAAGGGGGAGGGTAGAGAATGTTTAAAAGTGGTAGCAAACATACCAAGTTGACATCGAAGGACAGAAAGAGTATTCAGGAATAGGACCAAGGTCAATGATAAGATTTTATAAATTATTACATAATAAAATAATACACAGTGTTTTTATTGTGATATGATTTGCTAGTGTATAGATTGGGGGTGAGGTAAAGCTTAGAAAAGTTAGGAAAGTGTATTGCATACATTATCAACAACAAAAAGGTATTATTACATTTTGCTATTGTGGTTTTGACAAGAATCTGTCAAAGTGGTTGTGTCAAAATAGCTGTCTGTGCCTCCCTGGATGAAATGACGGTATCGGAATGGCTGTGTCAGGTGGCCAGAGATACAACCTCCTGCCTATGAACAACATGGCCACGTTCACTTTAGTAAGACAATGGTCAGTGACATATCTCATTTCTGGGCTCCCAGACCAGATTTCTAGGTGCCAGCGTCTCCTGACCAGTACTGGCAGAGTGAGAATCCACCTCTGTCACTTACTTTTGCAGTTATTCATTGGTCAGTGTGTAAGTAGGAGATCCAAAGGGACAAATGGATATTCCTGATTCTTCTTCAAATATGAGATCTTCTTCTGTGGTTCATTTATTTACGTTGTTATTGATGATATCGAGTTTTCTCTATATGGAATACTGAACATTTTATGAAACCATTGCCTCAGTAATGGAAATAAGTAGACTTCCAGGAACACGGTAGGATTATATTTCTTCACCCTCCTTTTGAAGACAGCTTTGCCCCGTGACTTGCTTTTGTCAATGATTTGTGAACATTTAACAGAAGTGGTATATGTGACTTCCCTTTTTCTGCTTTGGAAACGTATATTGAGGTGGTGCCTCTGTTTTCTTCGGTCCCTGACTGAATACACTGGGCAAAGCCCCTGCTGCTACCTTACATCTGGCATTAGCAACCATGAAGAGTAAACTTTGTTGTGTTCAGCCACTAAGATTTGATAACCCTAGCCTATCCTGACTGATGTATCAGAAAAGAACAACATCATTCAGTCTGTTGATGCATATGGGAATCTATTTTCTTCCTCCAAAAATCTTAAATTCCAAAGTAGGTATTTGTTTTATCATAATAAAAGTGTCTAAAACGGAGACACACACACAAAAAAGAAAGAATTGTCACTTTTCTGAATTTTTATTTCTGGCAAATTATTACTGCTTCGTTCAACACCCTTTAAAGCTGTTAGGTCTAATTATTTGTTAGTGTAAAGTTTTAAAGTTAAAATTATGGCTCTAACTATGACTACCTCACTAGTAAGTGTTGAGATTGCATTGCAAATGGTTCAGTTGGTAAACTTTGTGAGCAAGTGACAAAGGATGATTAAAAAGAAATCTAGGGCTACTGCACCAGAGAGTGCAATTTGTTATTTTGTTTTGACAAGTGCAGTTTAGATTTAATTGTACGTGATAACAATCTGTAAGGAGAGTGAAATGTACTGGGATTCATTCTGTAAAGGTGATCCAAAACACCTCAAGATTGCACACTGCTCTTAAGTCTGCCGAGAAATGAGGTGTGACATTGCCAAGTTTCCACGTGAAACTGATTACGTTTGTAGATTGGGAGAGAACGACCTAAATTATTCTATTGTATATTCTGGTTGACTGACACACAGATTTGCTCAATCGAGGACGTGTGCTGTCAATAATTGAGTGTTTTCTATTTTTCAATTTTCAGAAAACTACTTGATAATTCAAGTTTTTTTTTTCCCCCTAGTAAAAGAATCTTTCTCATGCCCTGGCTTCATTTATATTCTTCTGTTATGGTTTGGTTCTAATCCAGGGTTTTCTGATTGATTAGCTATGCACGGCTTGTTTCAAACCAGTGCAAACTCCAGTATTCTCCTGGTCTTGTTGTTTCTTTCGCGTGTGTAATATTATGAGGTTTACTAACTTCTCCTGGAAATGTGGTTATTATTGCATAAAAAAGTTTAGTTGAGCCTTAAAAAAATAAAAATATCACCTCACAAGTCTACCATTGTATGCCAAAGAAATTATCTCTCTCTCATCTAGCCCAGAAAAAAAAAAAAATACACTGTCAAGATAAGAGTAAAAACTGAGTTCACCGTTAACTGTTTGGTATCAAAACCTTTCGAAATGTCTCAAAATATTGTTACTTAATCTCGGATTTTTTTCCACTGCCCCAAATGTAATCTCATATATATATATGTTTTCAATCCAAGTAGGCTTAATTATTTTTACAATAACAAAATTTGCATATAAATTATACATCAGAAAGAAGGAGATCCCCGAAAGCAATTGTATATAGCGTTCTACTTTTCTCTCTATTCTATTACTTGCAATTCGGGTGATACAATCTCTCTTTAAACTTCTCCCAGGATTATTTTGCATTGCTCCTTATTTGTTCCTTGAAAAGCTTCTGCAGATGAAAGGTTATTTACTGTAGCCCTTGCACTCACTAAAACTTAATAGGAAAAATACTTGTAAGCAGTGCAGTGGTATCTGTCAGAGAGGCAATAATTTGGTTTCAAAAAGCTGTCTGATCCTCTTTCTTTTCCTTCCACTCTGCCACCTGATAAAAAATTGCATATCAGCGACTTAAATGGATAAAAAGCAAATGCCTGTAGTAACCACTAACTCAGAGGTTCTCAGCCTTCTATTTCTCTATGTGGATGCTTCTAAGAGTGGGGAACCACATATCAGTATCCGGGGGCTGGGACAGGTCAGTGTTTCAGCAATTTTGGGAGGTAGATGCCGCGTGGTTTGAAGAACTCTCAGGTTATTTTGATAAGACCTCCTACTGAGGAAAGGGTGTGGTTTCTCCTCCTGTCCTGAAAAATCATTGCTCTGGTTTAGGTTTAGGGGAAAATATTTCAATAGTGCACTTCTGGGAGAAGGAATTAGATAACTCCTAAGTTCTCTTTAAACTGAAATATTTTAGATGTGCTTTGTACAGTTATTGAGAGTTTCAAATAGCTTATTCTTGATAGCCATCTTTGTTGTCAACAATGCAAACTAAATTACTGAATCACAATAACATTGTCAGGAAGGGACTCACCTTTGCTAGTCTTAAATAAGTAGGCCCCCATCCACCTGCTATGAAGAACAGCATTCAGAGGAAGTGGGTACCTAAAAGTCACTGCCTGGGACTGATAACACTGGTAGTTTTTGATGATTTATAAGCACTCTCTGTATTTGGCCTGTGTGGTTTATGAGTTGCTAGCCTGGGTCCCCTGTTTCTGGGTTTACTAAGGCAATAATAAATCTCTGCATGTGGCTTTTCCAGTGTTTCTTCTTTTTTGAATTATGTGTGGCTCTGTTGTCTAATACCTACTCCTTCTACCCGGACCACGACATTCATAGCCTTCAATATTTCAGGCCTCACTACACAACCTTGATCTTTTCAGCCTTGTGCCCTCTAGCTTTCTGACAAGTACTTTGCTTTCCAGCCAAATGTTCAACTGTTTCCTGAGGGCTTTGCTCCCTTTCTTGACTCCAAGCCTTTGTCTATCCTCCTTCCCTTGTCTGAAATGTGCTTCTAGCTTCTATTGAGTCAGTATATCTTGGGATACTTCCCAATTCAGTGAATGGCATCACCATCTACCAAGTTGCCTGGGGCAAAAACACGGGGGGGTATCTTTGATTCCTTGTTTTTCCTTCTTTCACCATCTATCGGCCAGTCATTGATTCTATTACCAAATGTATTACCCACATTCTAAGACCTTCTCACCATCTCCCCAGTGTCCAGTCTCATCCAAGCCACCACCTGCCTGGATGGCCAAAGCAGCCAGCCCTTTAACTGGTCTCCTGCTTTCCACATATGACCCACATGAAATATCCTCTATTTAGCAGCCAATGTGATCTTTTAAAAGTACAAATCAGGTCGGGCTTGGTGGCTAACACCCGTAAACAATCCCAGCACTGTGGGAGACTCAGGAAGGAGGATCACCTGAGTCTGGGAGATTGGGAACAGCCTGGACAACATAGCAAGATCCTGTCTCTACAAAAAATAAGAAAAATTACCTGGGTGTGGTGGTGCATGCCTGTAGTCCCAGCTATTTGGGAGGCTAAGCCAGAAGGATTGTTTGAGCCCAGGAGTTTGAGGTTGCAGTGAGCTGTGACTGGGCCACTGCACTCTAGTCTCTACAAAATAAATAAATAAATAAAGAAGTAGAAATCAGATCATTTCACCCCTACTGAAAACCTCACAGTGGCTTCCCATGGCTAAGTGAGCTGGTCTCTGGTACCTCTTCAATCTCACCTCCTCCTCCTCTTTCCTGGCTCATTATAGTCCTGTTTCATCGGCTTTCTTTCTGTTCCTTGAACAATTGAAGCATATAATCCTCAGAAATTTTACATTTGCTGTTTCATCTGTTTGGAATCTACTTAGCCCAGAATTTCTGTGTTTTAAAATTCAGAACTGAGCTCAAATGTCACCTCTGCAAAGAGGACTTTCTCAATTACCACGCATAAAATAATCCCCTCCCCCAGTCATTCTATATCCATTAGTCCGTCTGGTTTTGCTGAAATTCTTATTTGCTTATCATTTCTTTATTGTTCGGCTTCCCCCACATAGAGAAGGATATTATTAATTTCTTTTTTTTTGTTAACCACTCACTGGATCCTCAGTGCTCAGCTCAAGGCTAGCCTATGAATCTTGACCACCTGAAAGAGTCCAAAACTCTACTTCTTTCGTGAATGTCCATAGCTTTAGCTTCTCTTATGGCACCTACCCTAGGTGAGTACTTTTCTCACCTGTTATATTTAAAACTTTTCAAGGGCCCGTGTCCTACTTAACATTTTATCCCTCAGAGTTTTTTTGTGAAGTAAATAATGAGTAAATATTTATTGAATTCAATTATACTCTTTTTGTTAAAGAAAACTTAGTAACAAAGCTAAGTAGCCTTCTATAGTATCTGAGAGAACTAGAAACAATTAACAACAGCCTCAAACAGTGACTGTATGATGTCTTCGTTTCAAGTATTAATTCTCAGATATACTTTAGTTTCAGGCCTCCTTATTCAAAGGCTCAATGTACGAAGCCCACTAACGGTGACTGGGTCAAAAGGACATGAATTAGGACTGGCAAATAGATGAGCAAAAGAAAAAATCTCATGTCCTCAAGAGTTTAATTAGTTCTTCCTGTGTGTCTTGACTTCCTGCCAATATGCAGGAAAGGGCTTAGATGGGAGATGTTAAGATGGCAGTCTTTAAACAAGTAGAGGAGAGGAATGATATTAATAAAAAAAAGATGGATATTCAAAATTCAACTTTTGAGTTAGTCTAAGGAAGATATGGAGGAAACTTTCTGAATCTCCATAGTGGTATTGGTTACTGTGCTCTCTACTGCAGATAAAGAAAAGACGCTCTCAACGCTCTGTAATGTGTAAATTGCTTTTAGTGACTCTCCCCAGGAAAGCAGGATGGTGTCAGCTTAGAAGTTGTTAGGCTGCCAATCCTATTGTCAGGCAACCAGGACATTTAAATTCAGACGTGCTGAAATTCCATTTGTGAGTTTTCCGCTATAAATCTCCAACATATAGAGAGACCTCTGGCTAGGAAACGAGTAAGCTTCACACATCAAATCTCTTTTCAAATGTATTTAAAATGGCTCTGCTCAAAGAATCCTGGAAACAAGGTACAAATTGAGGTATTCAACGAGGTTGGGGACAGGTGAAAGGGAGAGCACGGTTATTTCAGGAAGTACAACAGTCGCCCACTGTCATGGTGGAGCCGTTCTCCTATTGTGTCTAGGCAACAAATACTAGTTGCGACACAGGGTATCATAATGCTTATTTGGGCACGTAGTCAGAAGGCTAGAATCCTGGTTGGGTTACCTATTGTGATGGTTGTTAGTTTTATGTGTCAACTTCTCTAGGCCAAGTTATTCAACTAAACACTGAACTAAGTGTTGTAAAGGCATTTTGTAGATGTGGTTAACATCTATGGTTAGTTGACTTTAAGTAAAGGAGATTATCCTGGATGATCTGGGTGGGCCTCATCTAATCAGTTGAAAGGACTTAAGAAGAAGACTGAGGTTTCCTTGAGGAAGAAGAAATTTCTCCTGTGGACTGCAGCTTCAGCTCCTGCTGCTAGTCTGCCCTACAGGTTTCAGACTTGCCCATCCATAATTCTCAATCACATACCTTTCTTTCTCTCTGTCTCTATCTCTATCTCTCTGTCTCTCTCCATTTCTCTCATTTTGTTTCATTTCTTTGGTAGAACCCTTGCTGATAAATCTATTAACTGAGCTGAACTTGGGAAAACACCTTACCCTCTCTGTGCCTCAGTTTCTTCGTTTATAAAATAAAGTTATAATAGTGTGCATCTCACAAGTTTGTGATGCAGAGTAAGTGAGTTAATAAATGTAAAGTCCTTAGACTGGGATCTGGTACATAGTAAGTGCTCTTCTTAATAATTAATTACCTATTATTTGCTTATTGTAGCTTCTGGAGTGACATAAGAATAAAGATGGGATGCCTGACATTAAGAAGCATGCCATTCCTCAGGGGGTTATGTCATAATAACAAGTAAATTTAATCAGAATGTGACCCTGGTACATGCTCATCATTAGGAAAAGGTCAGCTTATACTGCTAATAATACTACTAATGAGGATAGAAAATATTTTTCTACTCTCTGCTAAGTATGGCACAGACAATTCCATTTGTTCGTTTTTTACATTCATCATTTATTCATTTGTTATTTCAATTAACAAACATTCATTAGGCACCTATCATATATTAGGCACCATTCTAAATGATGAGGATATAGCGGAAAATTAGACAGAGGTCCCTGCCACCTTGTAATATATGTTCTAACAGAGATTAGAAACTATACAAATTTAAAAAATGTGTACAAATTTAAAAATGTGTAAAATGTCCATTAGGGAGACGTTTCATGAAGAAGATAAAGCATGGTGAGAATGGTCAGGGGAGGTCTGGTGACACTTAAGCTGATGCCTGAATCACGGGAAGCAGCAGCTTTGCAAATATTTTGGGGAAGATGATGTCAGGCAGAGAAAACGGCAAGTGTGAAGGCCCTTAGAGTAGAATAAGCTTAACATATTGGAAGGAAAGAAAGACCACTGTAGCTGGAGCAGAGTGAACAATGGGAAGAGTAGTTAAGAAATGAAGTTGGAAAGGAAAGAAAGTGGAGCCCAGATCTTATAGGGTCCTCAAGGCCATGATCAGGATCTTTATTTTAAGTGTGATGGGAACATATTGATGCTTTTTGCAGAGGAAATGGAGACGTTTTTTGTAGATGTAGTAAAGTATGGGCTGTGGTGGTGTTGGGAGTGAAGAGTGAAAGGGAGGCTCTTGGGGTGGAACAGGTGAGGGAGGCGAGAGAGACCTGGCACTCAGATGGTAGAGATGGAGGGGATGAGAAATGGATGAGGGTCTGGATGGATTTAGAATGTAGAGTTTTGGGGGTAAGGCCTGAAATTAAGTTGCAATTGCTGCCTTGACATCTTTGAGCTTTATAGGGCTCCAGAGGCCTAAGACAAGTTCCTCTGCTATGGCTAGATATACTCCCCTCCCAGCTAGTCCCTGCATTGGTGGGGCCAGCAACACTCTGCCATGTCCTCAACCCAACAGGTTTCACTTCCCTGCCAGCCATTCTCCTATGGGAACCAGGAGGGTCACTGAACTCTCTTGTTACTACAAAGCCTGTCCCCCATGGCCTCTGCTTGTTCACTCTGTTCCAGAGGGCCACCCTTGTGTGGCCCTGCATGGTGTGCGTTGTTTTTCTACCCTGGGCTGTGAGGATATATAACTAAGAAACTGCTGCCAATTTCATCTCCATCTCTGGGAGGCTTGTGTTTGTCCATTTCATACTATTTAAGACAAGGGATGCCTCCTTCACCAATGGGCTGAATAGGAGGCGATCAGAACAATGGATGTCACAGACAGCATGGGCCATTCACAACCAAGGGCTTCCCATAGCTTTAGTTCTCAGCTCTTTGCTAACTGGTTCCAGATAGGGCCAGATTGTCCGCATTATGAGTGAGTGGATGGAGACAGAAACTGAAAGCCATGACTTTGTGCAGCTGGAAGGCAAAATACGCTGAGGAAATTTGTACAGAGAGAAAAAAATGGGCGGTGGGAAGTCCACCCTGCAGGGCTGTGGCAGAGGCCAGTTTCTATTCCCCAGCGCCCGGGCTGTGGGCCAGTGCTCGTCTCACAGGGGCCTGCGCCACACAGCTGCCCACGGCTCTGTTGCAGCAGAGGCCTAATTCTCAGCCTTGACAAAAAACCCAAAACAACAAAACACCCACAGCAACCCTGTGGCACAGCAAAGGGGTTAATTTAAACCTGACTTAAACCCAGGGCCCTTAGACCATGCATCTGTTCCATCAGGGAGGCCTCTAATCCTGACAATATTGAGGTTCTCTGGAGGAAGATTTTTATAAATATAAGCAGAGTAGAGAGGACCCTCTCTCACTGAAGTACATCCAGTGACAAACAAACAGAAAAAAAAGAGAGAGAGAAAAAAGCTTGGATACAGGATGGGAGGAAATTTGAATATATATGTGTGTGTGCATATATTTAAATTTATATAATTCATATATTAGATTAAAATATAGGTCCACAGTTTGACCCAATTTGAAATTCAAAACTTGCTAAAAATAACTTAGACAGCAAAAAGATAAAGAAGTGCTGGTTAGCTTTTGTGTCTTTACAATATAAGTTCTGAATTAATTTTAACATATGCTGAAATTCACTAATTGGTGAACTTTCATGGACTTCATCAATACTGGGCTCAAATTACAGTTATATCTGAGGATCCCACTAAATTTCCACAATGCACCTGTATAATCTTGGAGAGTTACCGAATATAAAATAAAGAACAAATAAGTATGCCTCACCTTAACCATCAAAACTATTGCTTTGCCTAAATTCCCATGGTCATAAAACCCATTACCCTACACTATCTTATCGTGAGCATGGATGCACCTACTCAATGGATAATAAAAATTAAAATTAAATTAAGTCTTCAGCACCTAAAAATTGGCTTGACAAAATAGAACCCCATAAACTCCCTAGCTAAAGTAGTTAATGTGGCTCAATGTAAGCATGAACTGCAAGGATCAAACATTATAAGACCTAATTAATAAAGGGATGATTACCTCTACTGCTTCTCTGTTTGGCAGCTCAATTTTTCCCACTGTTAAACCTAGAAAGAGTAATGACACTTCACGGTGGATCACTGCAATCTTAAGGCCGTGTGTTTCCATCCACTAAAGTCCTCATGCTCAATACCCAATATTATTGAAATCACTGTCTCTGTCACATTGGTAATCATTTAATTATTTGCTACTATAGCTCTGGTTAAAATGTTCTGTTTGGTGCCCATTTTAACAGCCTCTCAGATGCAGTTTCCCTGCATCTCTGAAGGGTCCCAGGACACCTTTAGCAGGCTACCGACAGAGTATCCCCTCAGCCTTGCCGTTCATTACGCACAGTCTTTGCGGGGAGGATCTTCACTGAATCTGCCTTTCCCAGGAGCACCACTGTGACTTTATATCGATGACATCCTCCTCTGAGATGATTTGACATTAATTAAGAACATAAAAATATAAAATAGCATACAAAAAGGGAATGGGCAATTGCCTCACACATAGCATAAAACCCTGCCACCTTGGTTACTTTTTGAAAATTATTTGGTAAATCAAGAGCTATTTCATCCCTGACACTATCAAGGAAACAGCCATTGACCTTTTCAGCACCCAAATGTTAATACAAGTTGAACATTTTTTAGGAATTTTGGGGCTCTGAAGGCAACATAGCCCACATTTAAAAATGTTCCTTGACATATTTGAATTGTTTCTTGCAAATCAACCCGCCTTGAATGGGGCCCCCTGTGACAAAAGGTTCTATAATCTCTCCTAATTGAAATCATCAGGAATTCCCATTAGTGCCTTTAAAGATTCCTTCATTGTAGAGGCTTTAGTAACCTTCTCTCATACTTCCTGGAGTCTCTGGATTGCTCACGATGGCCATAAATTGTCCATGGGCTTCTGATGCGAGAAACTGCCCTTTCTCAGACCCGCACTATACACCATCAGAGTGGCAATTGCTGGCCACTTACTGGGCTCTCCTGAAAACAGAGGCTCTAACAGACCCTGAGCCTGTGACCTTCCATACCCAGCTGCCCGTTATGCCTTAGGTTATGGAAGTAGCACCCCCTAAGCTCAGCATGGCTACCAAGGCCTCTGCGATACATACAGGATGAAGCCAAATCTGTGCCATCTGACATATTGTACCTGCAGGAATGCGTAGCCTCCCCTGTCTTCACTTTCTTGGTGTGTGTTTTGGTGTTAGAGGGAGACACCACTTTCCCAAACCCTTTGGCTACCTGTGGACCCCCTTGGGATGAATGTAGTTACTTACAATGGGGTTTGTAGACTTTACAGATGGAAACACCATCATCCTAGGTGATGGAGCCCAGTGGGATGTCGTTGCTTTACATTTCTTAACCAGGATGGGACCCAGGGGTAAGCACAATTGGCCAAACTTCAGGTAGTCATCTTATCACTCGATATTCTGGCCAACAAATGGCCCCATCTGCATATTTTTACAAGCTCTTGGGCTAATGTCTAAGAGTTTCCCCCTTTGAGGTAAAGAACTTTGAGAATCTCTTGCCTCACAAATACCTAAAATATAAATCAACCTAAGAGATGTCTCTACATACACTAATGCCACAATACAAGGCTTCACCAGTACCGCACCCTCTGTGGAGTGGTTGCAGACATCACTGCTAGTGACCAAGACACTCATTTCACTTCTCAGAATATACAGCACTGGCCTCTTGGAGAAGGCATTCAAGGGAACTTCTACTTTCTCTATAGACCCAGGCAGCTGGTTTAATTTAGAGGCCTAATGAGCTCTTCAAAGAACTCTTATTTAAGTTATCAAGTGGTAAATGGGACCCTGGCTGGGTATCCCTATGGCCATAGGTGTTGATTAAACTAAATTCACACCCTGGGGGACCTGCACTTCCTCCCGTCCTGTCCCTACCTCTAGTCCTTCAATTGCCTTCATTGGCCATAAAGGGAAATATCACCAAAGTTCATGTTTTTGATGACTGCCCCCTACCACTGGTTAAGTGCTTATGAGCCTTCCAAGGGGGGCACTTCTTCCTAAAATCTCAGTCATCACAAGGTTTAAATTGATGTCAAAGTATCAAAGGGTTGATTGTGACATGAGGACTGAAATTAAGCTGCGATATTAAGTGCTGCCTTGACAACCTTGAGCTTCCCAGGGCCCCAGAGGCCTAACCACAAGTTCCTTGCTCTCACTGGATATGCTCCCCAGCTAGTTCCCATGCTGGGTTGGAGCTGCACTCCACCCAGCCCTTGACCTAATGGATTTCACTTCTCTGCCCATCTGCAAATTTATTCAAACAAGCCAATCACATTCTTCTACTGGAACCAGGGGTCACCCCACACTCTTGTTACTGCAAAGCCTGCCTCACAGCTTTTTCTTGTTCACTCTGTTCCTAAATGTACCCCCCAGGTGGCCCTACATAGCATATAGTGTCCTGCTCCCCCAGGCAATGCATGTGTGTGACTAATAAACTGCTATCAAACTTATCTGTCATGTATGTTGTGTGTTTGCCATCTTTGTGCTATTTAGGGAGGGGTTCCCTCTTTCACCAATGGGGTGAATAGGAGGCTATCAAATCAGGAACAGACAACATTTGCTGAAGGTAAGGATGTGAAACGGAAGGGAAGGATAAAGAATGGTATCAGTTTTTGCCTTGAGAAACTAAGTAAATGTTACTGAGTTACTGAGGAAGGGAAAGAGAGGGGAGGAAGAGTTCTGAGGAAGGAAATTAAGAAGAGATAAAAGAGAGATAAGAGACTACATTGTTAAACAAGGTGGAATGGGATAAATGGTTTTGAGAAATGATTAGGGAAAACTCACTTTAGTTGGTGTAAAAAGACGGGCTCACATGAAAGGAGGTATTTGAACTGAATCTTAGAGAGTTGAAAAGATTTCGTAACTAGTGGTGTTGAGATTATACATTCTAACAGAAGAAAATAGTAAGCCAAGGCAAGATAGAGAAGCCCAGAATGACAAGTGCTTTGGCTTAGCTGTGGGATCTTCCTATCAAAGACCTTGAATAATAACTAAGCCCAAGTTGAGAGTTTAAATTTTATCAGGAAGGCATTAGAATGTGTTGAGGTGTACCAGCAGTGACTAGGGTTGTGTGTTCTGAATGAAGATTGGTGTCCCAGGTGTGTAATGTCCAGCATGGAAGGGAGTGTGGTGGAAGTTGTGGGAATAGGTAGCAATGGTGGCAGTTGTCTATGATCAGACATGATGAGGGTCTTCCTAGAATGGACTCAGGAGCAGATGAGAGGCATTACAGGAAGAGAATAAAAATTCAAACCATTCACCACGGGTGGGTGAAGGAGAGAGGGAAGCTTCCAATGGTTCAAGGTGTCCATGTCTGGGCGACAAGGAGATTATATAGTTGCCAGCAAGTATGAGGATGCCAAGAGGAGAAAGAGGTCTGAGTCAAAGAGGCTGAGTTTAATTTCAACATGTTGACTAGAGATGCTACTGAGATTTTTATGTGGAGGTAGTTGGAAATAGGGACTATGCCTTTGGAGAGAGATCAGGGTCCCAGGTATCTGTGTCTCAGATAGAGAAGCTGCAGCTGTGGCAGAGGTGGCCCTGGAAGAGCGGGCTGAGGAGCTCTCCTGACATCACTCCCTCCCACTTCCTCTCACTCCACTCCTGCTGCAGTGGCTCCCTGCCATCCCAGGAACTCACTGAGCATGTTCTCACCTTAAGGTCCTCATATTGCTCTTCCCACTGTCCAGATCTCCCTTCCTCCAGAATCTGCACAGTGCACTGCCTCTCTCACTTTATTCAGATCTCTGCTCAAACATTCCCTCATCTGAGAGGCTTCTGTTGATCATCCAAGCATCCTACATTGAATAGCACTCTTTCTTCCTCCTGCTGTCATTCTTAGCCCCTCATGCTGCTTTATTTTTCTTCCTAGCACCTATGAATATTATATATTTGTATTTTGTGTGTCACTACCCCACTGGAACATAAGCTCTGTGACAGCAAGGGCTATGTTCTAGTTAATGCTCCATCTATGTGTCTGGTACTTCATGTGCACAGTGTGGCTATATATTAGATGACAGAGGGGAAGAACGAAGAGAGGGAGAGAGGGAAATTGGTGGCAATAGGATCAGAGGCATGGGCAAGCAGCACTTTGCTCCTACTCTGTAGTGGACACCTTGTTTACCTGTTCATCCCTTTTCTGCTGGTGGAACCCTGGTTTTCCTCCAGGTAACCACCATGTCCATGATCAGCCCAGGGGCCAGGTGGCCTTGAGTCTGTTCCACCTCTGTGAGGCATCTGATTCAGGTCTGGCTTGTCAAAGCATCAGTTCAAGGTGATTGGTGCAGCAATACATACCGGATCCACTTCTACCCACAGACATCAGGCTGAAGGCAGAGAGCATAGTGATTAGGGATCCAGATCCCAGGTTCTGACAGCTGAGTCTGAATGTTCCCCCTGTCACTAACGGGATGAGTGATTTGGGCAGGTGATGTTACTCCTCTGTGTCTCAGTGTGATACAAGATTGTTGTGAAGATCAAATGAGTTAACACAGGGAAAGCTCTTAGGCCTGTGTCTGTCACAGAGTAAGAGCTGTGTAAGTTATTATTATCTTATGAGGAAAGAGAAGCACTCATTTTAAATCCAAAGCCCAGAGCCGCTGGGGGCCATCTTGCCACCGTGTGGAACCTGACCATAATGCCATGTGGAGAAGAACAGGACTGAACAATGGAGAGATACTGACTCTCGATGGCATTTCTTGATTCCCTTTAGTGAGTTTGCATTGGCTTATCAGTCAGCTGAAGTGAAAGATTCACAGTCCTACTAGTGTTTCCCTGTGATTTGGTGCACATACCTTGCTTCTTTGCTTTACCTGATTCTGCAACTTGTCCAATTCTCTTCTGTTAGTATCTCCCAACTCCTGAAAGCACCAACCAAGCAACCTGGCTTGTTATCTCTTTTTCTTTGATAATTGTTTTTGTTGTTTCCTGAACTCCTGTTTGCTCTTCTACTGTAGTGTGTTGGGCAGGAGGGACCTCAGGGCTCCATTTGTTCTTGTTCTCAGAGCTCAGGGCAAGGGTACCCCGCATGGCCTTTGTCCATATTTTTTTTGCTTTTCATGCATAAAGCACACACCTCCTTCCACTTTATTTTTCTGTCTCCTTACTCCCAGTCGAATGCTGCTTCAGAATGAGAAAGAAGGGAGATGGAAGAGGAAGAGACAGATATGTGCCAACCAAATCCCCAGCAGAGCCTTGCTTTCTCCAGATCCACAGAGGCTCTTGCTTCCTTCACTCATTCATTCCCACAACACCCTCCTCTCTGGCCCCAGACCTAGCACAGACGCCCCAGCCGAGGGAGAGAGAGCTGGCGGGGTTATTTATATCAGCTTTAATTGTTGACATTGTCTCCCATAATTGGGACCACTGTGTTCCCAGCACAAAGTTTTAAGTCCTGTAGATGCCCGATACTGCTTCTCATATCAACCAGCTTTCCTGCTTCTGAGACGGGAGGCACAGAGAAGTCGAATGGATACACAGGACCATTTTGAGCTATATAAGAGGGAATCACCCCAGTAAAGGAAGAAGTGAGGCTCTCCTCTGAAACTAGGAAGGACGTTAGGGAATGAGGAAAGGATGTGGAACACTTCGGATGGGAAGCAATGGAGAAGTTCAACCGGAGATGATGAAAGGACTGCCCCCAGCAGGACTGCCATCCCCGTGCTGATGCCACCTCCGCCAGTGGCTCTCCCGACCTCACCAGCCTCTCATTGCTCAATTCTTCCCTCACTCTCCCTGTCTAGTCAGGCTGGGTTTCTCTGGGTCCTCAGATTCATCCAGCTCTCCTTCACCTCTCAGCCTTCTCAGATGCTTTTCTCTGTGTCCACGGAACTCCAGCTTCAGATCCCGGCTTAGATGTCACTTCTTCCAGGAGACTTCACTTACCTCAGACCATGGTTAGCTCTTCTTGCCTTTCGTGCCTGTAGCTCCCTAAACATTCCCATCACAACACTCACCGCACTTGAGTGTTATTATTTGTAGAATTGCCTTTCTCCACTGCTAGATCATGTGTCCCAGAAGGACAAGGAACGTGTTTACTCTTCATTAATCCCTGCTGTAGCCCCAGGACTAGGTACTGGCCATACTAGGTACTCAGTAAATGTTTGTTGAATGAATAAACTTTGATGTGACTCTTAAAATACCACTAGGACAAAAGATAATTGTAGCTCCTCTCTTTTCCAATGGAATTACAGATGCCTAATCTGTGGCCTATTTTCTACCATCTATATAAAGCTTAAAGAGGGGATCAAGTCCATTGCTATATTTATGTCTGAGCAAGAACAATTAACATAGAATCACCCAAAGGTAACACCTTCAATATAAATTCTTGCTATGTGAAATATAAAATTGGGATAGCAGTCTACTTAAATCATATATGATAATTTTTTTCTAATATAAGATTTTTTTTTTTTTTCTGCAAAAGGCAACTATGTTATCCATAAAATTACTTCAATTCCTGGCTTCACATTAGATGCAGGTGTGTAAACTCCTCTATTGGGCTGAATAGACCTGGTGACCTGGAGGCAGCTGCTTCCACAACCCATGACCTGTGTCCTGAGATGCTTAGCCTCAGCACATTCGCTTTCCATTATGGTAGACTCTGCATTCTCCCTCCCTGACCTCTGCAATCTTACTGGGAAGAGGAGACGGGGCAGAACTGAAAGTCTACGTAAGTGGAGGGGGCAGGGAAGAGAGGCCCTTTACCGTGACAAGTTACACTGCATAAAAGTGATTTGTGTGTGCACAATAGCTTTCTTTCTAGTCTCCTTCTGACACTTGGGAGTTTAGTTCATCATGGTTACTCATCTACCTTAGGCAAGAAATTACAAATGAAGCGGAGAGAAAATATGAGTGAGTAAGTGAGAGAGTTTCTGAGTTTGACAGGCAGAGGGAAAGTTAAAACAACGATGACTGGTGCTTGTATAACAGTTTTCAAAGTTGACATTTGAGGTTTACAGTGCTTTAGTTAATGAGGTGTTTGAGTGGAGAAACAATAGTGTTCAAGTTAAGTTTAACTAAAGACTTAAAATACCTTTATACCTTTTTGTTTTTATCTTGTCTTTAGGGGACAGATTAAGAGAAATCTGTTCTTGGAGGCAGTGTCTATGACAACAAGCTCATTTTGTTTTTTACTTTTGTGCACATGATAGACAACACTGAGGAACTTTTGATATCTTTTCCACATATATAATTAAGCACCTGTATACTGCCTCCCACTTCTGAAACGATTTTAACCCACAGCACGTTATTCCTGGGTTAAAGGGCAATACTGTGTGGGTGGTGACTGGACACATTCAAGCAACCAGAGACTCGGGCATTAAGAATAAGGAAGACTCGTGTTGTCTTAATCTTAGATAATCAATTATTCTATTTCAGAAGGTTTAACTCTTTGATGGGAGAAGTTAGGGATTCAGGAGAATGAATTCTAAGAGAAGCAAGAGAGGAGGAGACTCTAAATTCACAAATACTTTCCAGTACTTAGGCATGACCTGAGGCACTGGGAGGGAAGCAAAAGCATGCAGAAGGCAGTTCCTGTTCTCCCCAAAGACTTGTGCAGACAGCACCGGTATCTGTGCAACTGTAACTCAAGGCAGGGTCTTGCCTTTATTGACTGGTTGAAAGTTAATCTAAGTCTGTGGATACCCAAACTCAGCAGGAAAATCTCAAGAGAAATCAATTTAGAAAAAACCCCATTTGGCAAGCCTATGCTTTTTACTGTTTGAGGGGCAAGAGGGTAACTATTTTCATGCCCCAGGAGCCAAAGTGTTTTCAGAGACATCTAGTTATCACATAAAGAATTGTCTAGATGACTTTTTCCCCTTAACAAATTTAACTAATCAAGATATTTTAGGATTCCTGGCTGTTCTTTTCTGTTTTTGTTTGAATTAATGATTTAAAAGATGCTAAATAATTTGGATATTTTCCAGCAATTTCTCCTCTTGGTCTGTGTAGACTGTGCTTCTGTAGCTCTTAAAGCAATAACTTTTGAAGCTGACTGGTCATTAAAATTGAGTTGGCAGCTTTATAAACATCCAGATTTCTAAGTTAATCCAGGTCTACTCAGAAGTGTTAGGAGTGAAACCCAGGAATATAGGTATATATGTTTTCAAAAAGCTTCTCAGGAAATTTTGATTATTAGCTGGTTTAGCATCTATAATACATTATATTATGGAGTTTCTTGTGCAGTATTTTCAAAATTGAAATGTATATGGGATAAGAGTGTTCCTTTTGATATTGGTTAGATAGTCCTGGATTTGAATAGTAGATTCACCACACTTCAGCTGCGACACAACTTGTGGCAATTTGCCTAATCTATAAAATGGAGTTAATACTACTGCCTAATGAATAGGGCTGCTGTGTGGATCAATTGTTAGAAATATATGCTGATACACACACACACACACACATTTACAACAGTCCCCCCTTATCCTTGGTTTCGCTTTCCCTAGTTTCAGTTACCTGTGGTTGTCTGAGATCTGAAAATATTAAATGGAAAATTCCAGAAATAAGCAATTCATAAGTTTTAAATTGCTGCCATTCTGAGTAGTGTGATGAAATCTTGCACCATCCCGCTCTGTTCTGCCTGGGATGTGAATCATCCTTTTCTCCAGAGTATCCACACCGTCTGCACTATCCACCCATTGCTCACTTAGTGGCTGCCTCAGTTATCAGATTGACTGTCACAGTGTCACTGCGCTTGTGTTCAAGTGACCCTTATTTTACTCAGTAACAGCCAGAAGCAGAAGAGTAGTGATGCTGGCAGTTCAGATACGCCTTAAAATGCTTCCTTTAAGTGAAAAGGTGAAAGTTCTTGACTTAATAAAGAAACAAAAATTGCATGCCAAGGTTGCTAAGATTGTAAGAATGAATCTCCTGTCCATGAATTTGTGAAGAAATGTCCGGAGCCATGAGGCCCGACAGCTGCTTACCAAGCCCAGGCATTTGCAAAAGCCTGCGGAAGAGCTTGTAAGTTTCTGTTTACCCATTATAACTATGTAGCCCTTGAAAGCCCCTGAGGGTTTCCTTATATAGAAACCCTCTGGCCGGAAAGCCAGAGCCTCGGAAAGCAACACCCCTTTATTGTTACTCTTTCTGCCTTACTTAAGCCTCTGCCTTCCTG